>NW_024582434.1:1182110-1267000 GCF_018398535.1 Haplochromis burtoni
GTGCCTGACAAGCCCAGTTGTAAGTAAGCTATTAAGACTCGACTGTACACAGTGTTCGTGTTTTCCTCAGGAACAAGAAGTTCCTGTTGGAGCAGCCTTTCAAATCCTCTCTATAAAACTTGACCCTGACAACAAAGTAAAGCTATTTTTCGGCTACGAGCCCGACACGGAACATGACATATTAGCCAGAGGTCGCTTTACTACGGTTCGGAGCTGCGGACCTTCACTAATCATAATAAATCACACAGCAATAGTACATTCATGTAGTTGTAAAAAGCATGATAATATATCATGTAATCCAAAGTATTCAGATTACGTTACTCTCATTGAGTAACGTAACGGAATACGTTACAAAATACATTTTGGGGCATGTATTCTGTAATCTGTAGTGGAATACATTTTAAAAGTAACCTTCCCAACACTGCCCAAATGTATCAAGAGACCTGATACAGAGCCACCACTTAGAATTGCTGCTGCTCTATCTCAATGCCCTTCTTGTGATGATGCAGGGAAAAAGCATTTTTCAGTAAATGCATTAGAGGGAACTGAATACAGCACTCACATCATCTGGGTTTGCCTCTGTTGTGTGCAGACCATTGCACATGTACATTTGTGTCCCTTCACGCACCTACCCATGAGTTCTCACTCTGGTTATAGGCTTTGCATCACATGGTGACACTAAAGAACTAAAACATTACTCAAATCTAGGTTCATATGAGGTTTTGCAAAGAGAAAAGCTTAGTAAAAACAAACTGCCTTTTGGGCCTGAAGCGATTTTTCTGTTGCAGATAATGCCACATCCAGCGCTCTTGATATATCCATGGATTTTTCCACTATTAAAAAATGTCAAGGTCATTGTTTTATACTTCCACCCCAAGATCTTGAAATGTGATCTTCAACTCCCCATTAGCATTTTTGTTAGTTGAGCCTACAGACTGCATGTACAACTGAAATTCCTGCCAAAATAAACAAAGAGTGGTGCGGTGGCTTCATGTGGTAGACAAGTAATTTTGTGACCAAATTCCACCTTTAAGTCTGCTGTTTGGATTTGCTTATGTGGATGAATAACTGCCTGTGTGCCAGTCTGAATGGAGAAATATCAAATTATTACAGACTTTATTGAGCCAAAGGTTCTTGGCCATTAAAAACACTAATGTAGAGTGTGCTGTCAAAGCAAAAAAAAAGAAAGACTTTAAGACAAATTGATTTGCTAATAAAAATCCCTTAAGGTCTTTTTTCTGTTTTAGGACATCAGTTGGTGTAACAATGCTAACTTTTTGGCTTATGCCTGCAGCACCTTGGAAACATTTTTTATTTATCTAATAATTATAAGAAATAGCACAATAATAATAATAATAATCAATAGGGAAAGACAAAAAACAAAGAAACATTAGAAAATTAGAAACTACCACTATCCATAATGAATTAATGTAATAAACAGAGAAATTGCAGTACCATGGTACATGCTCATATAACGTGAGCTTTCTCAAGGTAATTACAAAACGGAGTCCAGGATTTTGAGAAAACATTTGCTGCAGATGTTTGTAGGTATCAAACTTCTTCCATTTGAATGACTGATAACATGTCATTGAGCCAGACACTGAAGGTGGGAGGAACAGCGGACTTCCATTCCTTTAGGATAAGTTTTTTCGCAATCATCATTCCGAGATCAATTGGCACCTGCACAGTCGCAGGGATAGTTCTGGAACGTACGCAGCCAAAATCTGCAATTTCTGGATTGGGTGAAATGGAGATCCAATAAGCTTTAGAGTACCAATCAAATATTTTGAACCAGAAACTGGTCAATAAGGGACAATGCCAGAAAGCATGAGCCAGTGTGCTCTCTGATATTTTATATTATTTATTTATTTTTAACTAAAGAAATGTATTCCTTTTTTATCCTTTTTGGCAAAAGACATTAAATGCTAACAGAAACTAAACCGGACCTCCTTATCAGCTTTAGGATTTAGTATTAGACTTCCATTTTTTTTGGAAACAAAAATCTGCTACCTGTTGTTTTACGGCCCTTTACAGTGCAGTTATCTCATGTTTGTGTTACATATAGCATTAACTTAAGCTGACAACATGAGTCTGCTTTAATGGCTCCTTCAAGCTATAATGATGAGACACTTCAGATAAGAATGAATATCAACAGATGTGATTCCATTTCCATTTTTTAAAGTTCAAATTCCTCATTTTCCCAGCGGCTTCAGGGATCCATTTCCATTAAAAGAGAAAAAAAAAGTGTGACATCTTAAACACATGAAAAAAGCAGTGCAGCAGTAAAAATAAGAGGAGCGAAAATGCCACATATCATAGCATCAAGTATAGAGTGTTATATGTGCAAGAAAAAATACAAATCCATCATCTACATGATGGCCCTAAGATGAATTTAGAGTTCGGTCATCTTGATTATGTAAAGATTAGCTCATGTTACTAAACAGTGGTATAATCTGTAAGACTGTTATCTGTTACTGATGCTATTCATCCCGCTGTTGCTTGTTGTTAAAATGAGTGCGAAAGGGATTATAGTAAAATTACTATTGAAGATAATAATAATTGTGATTCAGCTCACAGTTATGTGCACAAATGAAGACACTGAGAAGATGATTGTTTTTTTCAGTTGATTTCAATATGTTTTTAACATTCATAAACAGTGAATAAACAGTAACATGACAAACTACGGGAGAGTTGTAATGGTGGAAACTGTGATTTTAATCACTTAGGCAGCTTTAATACTGGACACATAAAGTGTGATTAAATCCTTAATAGAGCGACGCAGTCAAAAGATAGAAAAGGACAACAGTACTGTTAAAGGTGGGTTTTATTCTATCGAAAAAACAGTGAACTCCAGTGTCTAACTTCAACAGCAAAAACAGAAATATTTACAGCCTGCTACTAAAACCAGTTTGATGCTAAGAAGAATATCTCCTCTTCATAACAACACTGAATGTGGTGATTTTTTTTCATAACTCATCCACCTGGTGTCTGGACACAAACAGTAGTAGCCTGTCAGTGTCTGCAGGGCCTTACCTGCACTGCTTTGAATCATAACACTGGATGTCAGTTTGTTTATGCATGTTCCTTTTGGAGTATTTCTAACAGCTCATCTGACTAATACTGTGGGTTGCTGTGTAGTACAGACAATCCAAGAACTGCGTCGGCTTCAGTGAGTGAAATTCTAATGTTCCAGTATCCATTACTTATCCATTACTAACCATAAAGTAGCTGCTATGTGTCTTGTGTTGTCCCTGCAAAGCTTATGATGTAGCTCGTTGCCCAAGATAACTAGCATTAGCTAGTAAATTAGCACTCCACCCTTTCATTCATATAAGGTAATTAAAAAAAGCCCCAAACTGGCAGCAGCCAACAGGCCAATGGCCAAAACTAAGATCACCATATTCTTCTTTTATAATTTTTATAACTCAGATCTGCTTGCAGTAACTTTTTTTTTTTTTATAACCATTCGTTTAATTGACTGTGTAACCTATTGCTGACAAATGCTAAAAAGGAGAAGTATTTTCATAGACTTTCTCCAAATTTTAACCACTTCTCTATTGTAAAACCATTAACCCAGTTTGAGACCACACTACCCCCATTTCTGTTGTTTTGTTTTGTAGAGTTGTTGATGGGCTAAAACAGTGGAGTGAAAATGGAAGACTGTTTCAACTAAAGTGTTGATCATGTAATTAAAAACATAGTTATACAGATGTTATAATTATGGACAGATTTACAGATAAGTAAATATACCGTGTATAAAACAAGACCCAATAATGTGTACTATTGATGTTTCTTAGCTTAAAGTAGTAATACTAGTAGGAATAAAATGCTTCAGAGCATTAAAACAGCAATTTAATCACTTGTTTCATTGCTGATCTGATCAAAAACAGGGGACACAGCACTGCAACATGTTAAAGAGATGAGAGCCTCAACGCAACAAAGCGCTGATCTGGGAATCGGTTTTATCTGAGGGTGGACACATGACTAGTTAACAAGGCATTTAACCTCCCCTACTGCCTTTTTTATTTTTATTTTTTTATCTGCTTCCTTGATCTGTCATGCTCCAATATCTCTCTTGACAACTTGGAGAATCTCAGACTGTAACTGAACTCAGACACTCAGGAAAGAGATCAGAATTCAACTGACAGAAAACACGGGTCTATTTTTAGCAGCTGGACTGAATTTCCTAATCTCCTCAACTCCTGAATGATTAATGAACGCTATCTTGTTAGTAATATCACAAAAATAAAAACACACTCACATGATGGAAAGTAACGGCAAATGGCATCACACCGAGAGCTGATTATGTTTTTAAATTTTTTTAATGCAGCAAGTTGTGACCCCAGTGACCGTTATCATGCTGTCATATGCATCTCCCATCGAAACTAAAAAGAGGCTGTGAAAGAGGAGAGTGAAGCTGCTGAGTGTCTGATGGAGATAAGGGGAAATGACTGCGGCTGAGAGACGCCGTCCTTCAGCCTGTCACACCCTACACTGCCCATATTAATTAGGCTCTATAACTCATGAGCTAATGAGAAGCAGACACTTCAGAAAAGAGAGGAGAGGACTTTTTGACATCTCTTCTTCTGCTATCTGTGTACGATAACACAATGATTTGCCTCGATGATATGATGGGCTGTCGATCCTTATCTATTTGTAAAAGTTTCTTTCTTAAACTTAAACTTGAATCACATTTATCCCTTTTAACAATCAAAGGTTCTTTCTAAGTGTCTTTAAAATGTATTGCTTTTTTTTTTTTATAATCGCAGAAAGAAAGAACGGGGGTTTGAAAAAATCTGAAATGTCTCTTCATTTCAGTGGGTTATACAGGTGTGCCTGCCTGTCTTTGATGGACAGCAGCTGGCAGGCTGCCACAGTGCCTACACAGCAGAGAATGAGAGACAAACTGGACTCAAGTGACATTTGTATCTGTGTTTACATGCTGTTTAATGTGCTTCAGCCGAGCAACTAATTAGCTATCTAGTCTGCAAACTGTGCAGTATTCCCCAGTTAATATTTGTCTGGTTGTTCATACAACACAGTGAGGTAGGGGAACTGGGCATGAGTTCATGCTGTGAAAACTAAAAGTATTTACATTTTCATGGTTGATGATTTTTTTTCTTAAAGATACATGGGCACAAACTTCAATCAGAGACTGAAGGGACAGCTTGATGGCCAGGGATTGGGTGGTGCTGGTGCTGCTGGAGCTGCTACTGGGGAAAAAGGGAGATGAACTAACTCTTAAAATGGACCAAAGTGTTCCTTTATTCTATCAGTATCAAGTATTTAACAGAATTTTAGATGGCGGGGCTTTGATGCTTCTTACAAGCAGATGGAGCACAACTTTTCAGTCCAATTTTGCTGTATTATGATAAAATTTAATTATTTATATAGAGCCAAATAAAACTAGATTGACGTCAGGGCTCTTGAAAATAGTGCATTTAGAAACCACATATGCTACAGGTCTAATTTCCCCAAAGCATAACTTGTTTTCATTTTTGCTTCTTATTTTTTTATTACTTTCAGCCATCTGCGATGCCCCTCGTGCTGTGTTGGAAGCGGCCCTTGCCTGCGCTTGCTGATAATTGGATGATATGGGAGAGATGCTGGCTGATGCCCCTCACCTGGGCTTTACAAGCTATAAACTGGTCCAGGTGTTCACTTGCTAGCTTTCTTATCTTTAATTTAAGCAAATCCCACCCATTTATTGCATACTGACTCAAGGTATGTGACAAAGAGGGAGTACACACAAGACAGTAAAGACAAACAGTAAAGACAGTTAGAGTGAGTCAGATTATAGAGCTTAGAGCTATTATAGCTGATGGTGCTCCCATGCCAGCCAGTTGTCTGTAAGCATAGGCCAGGACCACCTAGAAGACAGTCGGAGGAATCTCGCTCAACTGCGCGGTGTATTCACATATTTAACTATAAATATTTTATTATACTCAGTTCTGCTGCCATCTATAATTTAATCCTTCTTTTTAAGTGAAAGTAAGGAAATGAAGGAAAAAGCTGGTGTAGTGGCCTTTAGTGTGATGTTTTATGAGAAATCCATATTAATGCAGATGATTTTGGCAAAAGGAACAGCTTTACTGTGTAGTATTGCAGGTTGATGGCTCATGACTTTTTGCGGCATAATGTCAATGCTATAAACATGATGAACTAAGATTAGCAAGATTTATACTTTTACTCATAAGAAAAGAAATGCTTCTTGGGATGAATGCAAAACACACTGTTAAATTTTAATGATGTCAACAGCAGCCTTGAGCCCATTGATTGTGAAACATTATTCCTTTGTGACTCTCTAACATTTGCCTTTACTGAGCTGGGTAATAAATATGGAGAAGTATTTTAACTTAACTATCTCTAGTGTTTTAATGAGTTGAGTGAAGCACTTTTCATCAATAAGTGTACATTTTACAGTCAGTGTACATGAACCAGCATGAATTCATTAATGAAGAACCATTTATTTTCTGCATTGATTGCTTATGAATCACCAGGAGAAAAGACAAACGAATGCACGCCTCAATGCAAAAACAAAACAGTCATCAATGTATCATGATTGCCATTATCGTGATTATGAAGTTAGTAACCATATTCATGAGTTTGTTACAGTGGTTTGTTATTTATTGTTTAGTTTTGATTCCAGTTTAGTTAACAACAGCTGCTCTTGCCGTTTCCATGACATAGCTCTGATAGTTTGCAGTGTAACACACTAATCAGCGCTTACATGATCATTATCATTAATGAATGACAAACCTATGACTTAATGTGCCTGGGACAGGACACAGAATATTGTAAACTGTGCCTCACTGAAAGAAAGCTCACACTAATTGAGATCCAGATTTACATAGAAAAGCGTGGCTTGTTAAACCGAACCCACGTAGCATTTATTGTGGGTAACAACAGATAAGGAGTTTTAATAACATAGAATAGTGAACATAAAAGTGTGATTTTCCAGACACAAAAAATGGATGACAAAGTTGAAAACTTTTAGGGCAGATTGAAATTAGAGAAAGAAAGTAGCATACTAAATATACTTACTGGACAGTTCATTAGGTATACCTGGTCAGCAACTGAGCTACTCACCTAGCTACATGTCTTTAACATCCAACAAGATTTATTTGTCACGTACACAATCACACAGAGTACAACTTGTAGTGAAATGCTTGTGTCCGAGCTGCGGACAGGCTGCAAATGTAGCCGCACCATTCCATGGCTTGGTTTTTCAGCGGGGGGGGGGTCTAGCCAAGACCCTTACTAGATACCAGATGGTAATTAAACTTGCAACTCCTACTCCAAAGGTGTGTAGTATTACCACTACACTATCCAGTTGCTTTAGGGATGCGGACATGGTCAAGACACCTGCTGAAGTTCAAATCAAGCATCAGACTGTCTTAATGGGCAACAAAGAGTGAGTGTTGAAGTGAGGGCTCAAAAGCAGAAAAATTAAGAGGCAGAGTTCAATCAATCAATCAATCAATCAAAGCTTTATTCGCCACATGCAGGTTGCCCTGCAGTGAAATGGGACCCCCCCCCCGACCACACACAACACAGACATTACATGGGGATACAAGTTGGAGATCGGTAGCGTTACATAAAAACACTGAAATATACACAACAATGGGAAAGTACAAGAGGAAAAAAAGAGACCTCTACTCATGCTGTGCTTCCATGGTAGGACAGCATGAGAACAGGAAACAAAAAACAGTTCAATAACAGAAGGTAAGCTATTTATGTGACTGATTAAAATCCCAAAACACAAACCCAAACCAAACACAAACCCTCCCAAAATAAAGAGTAACAAAGTCAGTAGTTCAGGAAACAAACAGAGAAAGAGTATGATGAAACAAAAAACTGCATATACAACAAGGTACCAAGTGGAGGGAGCTGGGGCAGACAAGCACAAGCATAGACAACCAATCCAATTGGTCAGGGGAGGAAGTAAAACTAACACACAGGACACAATATGAGATAACATGCAGAATTACCAAAGATAAAACAGGAAATGAGAATCAACAACTAAACAGATAAATATGAAAAAGTGATCAGTTAACAAGCTAAGAATCAAATAGAAAACATAAACCCAACTAGAAAATCGATAAATTTGGACATTACTGCTAAAGACCCAGCACTGTGACACAGAATGATGTCGTGCTGCTGGCAGCATCAACTCAAATAATCACTCGTTACAACAGAGGTATGCAGAAGAGTATCCAAACATGTTGAGCCTTGAAGCAGATGTGCAGAAGACCACACCAAATGCTAATCTGTCAGCAAAGAACAAGAAACTGAGACTACAATTAACAACAAAGTAGGGTCTATTTGACTTTCTATCTACAGGTCAGGCTGGGGATGATGTAATGGTGTGGCCCATCTGTACCAACTCAGCCTTCCTTGCAAATGCTACTGACCGAATCCATTCCTTTATAACACAGTGTACACATCTTTTAATTGCTGCTTATAGCAGGACAACACACCATATCACACAGCTCGCATCATCTCAAACCTGTCCCGACATGACAGTGAGGTCACTGTACTCATATGGCCTTCACAATCACCAGATCTCAATCCAGTAGAGCATCTTTGGGACGTGGCAGAATGGGAGATTTGCAACATGGATGAGCAGCTAAAAAAATCTGCATTGTTCTTGTGATGTGATCGTCTCAATATGGACCAAAATCTCAGAGGATTGTGTCCAGCATCTTGTTGAATTAAAACCACAAAGATCTCTGGCAGTTTTGAACTAAAAAGTGGGTGCAACCTGGTACCAGCAAGTGTGCCTAATAAAGTGGCCAGTGACTTATTGTGGCTTAATGTATCCGAGACAAAATTCATAAACAGAAAATCAAAACTTTTGCAAACTTTAGAAAGTTTTTAAACTTTAATATCTAAAAATCGAGACTCAAACAGCCATTCCAACGTTTGTTGGTCTTCCTGCCAGAAATGCAAAAAATAAATCGAGACTGCAACTAATTTTAATTTCTAGGTTTATAGGGGGGGTTTGGCTGTACAAATGCCAATAAATAAATCAATAAAAAAAATTTGAAATTGAAAACAGGAAAATAGGAAAGTCATTTTTTTTCCTCCGCCTGTTTGCGGATTCAGATTTGCTGCCAACATTCTGTTTCCAAAACTGCAGCAATGTTGCACATTTCATCAAAACTTGGACCAATTTAGTTTGGAGGAGTTCAGATGCCCGTTTTTTCTCAACATGTCATTTCTCGATGTGTCTGTTCTTCATATTTAATCTAAGGGACAGAGTACAGCCTTTTACTTTTCACGGTGATTAAAGTGCATCACATCTGTGTGACTAGAAATATGACAGTTTCAGTGTAGCTACAAGCATGGGTGGTTACTGAAAGAGATAATAAATAACAAAATAAAATTTTTCGCAGAGAAATAAATGGAAAAACCTGATATGGAATAAGACAAATATGTCAAATTGCTACTCTTTGGGCTGGCCACATTAGTAAGAATTCATATTATAGGTGCTCTCTAGGTATCAAGACTGCAGCAAATGTACCCAGTTTCATTACAACAACTGGATGTTAGAAGGGTTTGTGCTATATTTAAAAGAGGGAATGACCTGACTTTAGGTTGTACAGTCTTAAGTCTGAAAGGGGAAATGACACAATCACAGTGAACAAAGAAAAGGATTGCAAGATGAAGACAGAAATGAATGAAAATGGATTTTGACAGATTTTTCCAAGCATAGAAGAGGCAACCTGCAAATAAATGTTTTGCAATATCACTTTTAAAGCCAAAAGCTGTGACTGATTGCTTCAGAAAACTATTAGATTACTTCAACATGTCTGCTCTTGTTATTTGTTCCTTTTAATATTGACAAATTGTTGTGGAAAGAACGGAATAATAATGAAAATTGCATCAATTAACCTTCAGAGTTGTGATGGGTGAAACAGGTTGCTGCTGCTGCAAGAGGAAAACACACAAAGTGGTGCTAAGCCTCCATTAAAGTACCAAAGATATCAGAAATCAACATGACTAGAATTTGTGTCTGCAAAAATGTTCCGTGCATGACATTTCAGTTCCCTCCCAAAACTCATTTAAGATTTCACTTGTAGATGATGTCACATACATCAGACTACACGAGACTATTTGTGTAAATCACTTTAGCTCACAACCGAAGAAGCAAAGAACTCCTGAGCCACCCTCCCCCATAGGCACTTCCTCTGTTTTAGTTACAACCTTGAGATGAGAGCGTATGGGTCCCTGAGGAGATACTTTAGGAGGGGTCGTTATCATTTTTGGCAGTCCTCCCATGTAAACCCTCAAAGGCCCTCCTCCATATTCATCAGGGTGATTATGTGCTGACCTCCGTCTGCTGTTAATCCAGAAGTATGCCCACCAGGCAGGTATCATGGAGGAGGGTGAGCAAACCTGACACCACGACCAATTAGGTGTCTATAACAGAAAGACGAGAGAGAGAAGAGAGAGTAATAAAAGGACTGGATACGTACCGCATACCTCGTCTTTTTAATTTGGAACAATAATAATGGTGGACTGAGAATGGCTGAGAACTAAGAGACTTCTTTTCCTGTGGAAAAACAACAAATTAAAGACCCAAAGGAACGTCCATTGTGTAGAAATAAAAATGATTTTGAAAAAAAAAAGTAATGCAGTTTTCATTAACATAACAGGGAAAGTTTTTTGTCACATCTCCAAAATTGGAAAATGTTGATTTCACTGATTGCATATTTCATTCCTGGATTATTGCAATAACAAACATGATTAAACTTTCTGAATGGTTTTGTGGGACAGGCATTTCAAGCAAGAATATTAATTTCATTGGAAGTATTCAACTGTTTAACCCACTGCATCAAATGACTCTTCATGATTGTGATAAAACTCGTCCATCATTCTGAGTCTGATGGAGGAATTCAAATATATAGACAGGTGACAACAAACCAAAAATTAACACATCAAGTCCAACTCAGATGTTGGGCCAACACTTTACCCCCGAAGAATATCAATGTGTTGCCAAGCTGTCAAATTGCAGACTTAAAGCAGAGCATTAACTTTTCTTTTAATTTGTCACCCATCTGCATGAAACACACTTTCTCAACAGCTGGGATTTGGTTCATATACACTGATTATAGAGCGCACATCTGCATCATTTGAAGGAGACATTTTTAGATGCAGTGTGAATGAAGCCGCTCACAGAGTCAGACACATATAGAGCATATCACATCTTACTCCCCAAAATAAATAAATAACAGGAAACCTAGTGGGAAGTTGTCAGCTGTTGACAGATGTGTCAGCTGGATCAATGCTCAGCTACACCATTGAACCATTATTAAGAACACTAACACCCCAAAGGCTTTAAGCATCCAGAGATGGAGAACCAAAGGGAATGTTGGAGAGACTGAAGGATCACTGTGCATCAAATTAACGGCCCCATTATTCAGGTGCAATACTGCTGCATTATTAAAGCCTGAGAGCACCTTGTTCATGTCAAGCTCAATTATGGGTATGTGTGTTCCTTCCAAGAGTGTAATTAGTGGTGTAACCATGGAAAGTACAGCTTAAAAATATTATCTGTACATTGTAAATATCTGTAAATATCCATTAGGCTGTCACTCAAAATACAAATGCAGGTTGGCTGACCACCAATCATAGGAAAAACACAAATTTAAACCTACTTCAAAAGCCTTATATAAAATCATATAGCTAAAGCAGATGTAAAGCTACATCAAAGGGTGGTTGTCAGTAGGACTGAAGTGAAAAAAAAAAAGCTAGCTGAATAATTTATTCATAAGCTGTCTCTGCCTCGTACTCTGTATGCTTCGTGCGTTGGTTTTACTGAACACAGGTTGTTTCGTTATGGATGTGAGGTGCTGATTTTACATGTGTGAGCTGTTTTATCTGCTCGTCTCACTCTCTTGGGACAGGAACTGATTCTTACCTGAAAGAAAAAGCCTGCCATCAGGGTGAAAATGTTTTACGTTGAAGCAAAAATAGACACAGACATAATAGACAAAACTAGACATTAAGAAACAATTGTATTTTTAATTTATTAGTTTGTCAGTATTTGTAGTTTATTATCCAAACCACACTGGAAGCCATTTGAATGCACTTTTTTCTTGGTTTGAACTTTGGCAGGCTGTCCCAACCTTGTCTGCAGGTCTAAATGCACTGAATTGCTGGCGGGTGATTGGCTGATTAGATAACCATGTTAATGAACATTACAGGTGCATCCAAAAAAAATGGCTTGTAAGTGTACGTCAACACTAGGAATCAGGTGCTTTTTGCTTACATAAGAGACAGCAGTTTGAGTCCTGCAGAGCTGATACTTTTACACTTATGCCTGTGATTTTCATTTGCAGATCAGTTAGATTTATCCCATAAAAAAAATAAAAAAAAATAATTAATTAATTAATTAAAAAGAAAAAAATAGACCTCAAAATTAGACATCACAATGCGTTCACTCAGACATGCATCGTGCCAACATAAAAAAATCCTTCAGTATTTTAGATTTAGTATATTTTAGAAGCTGTTGCATATTTTGGCTGTTTTGCTGTGGTTGCTGCAGATCTCACCAGCAGGGTGAGGGTGGAAGGGGTCGTGTATGATGTTATTTGTATGGTCAGGCAGCACTCTTGCGCAATGTACTGCTGTGAGAAAGTGGAATCCCAATGAGGTGAGCTCTTTTCATCTGGCACAAAAAGTCCAGGTGCTGTTGACCACTCTGTCCTGGTCTTTTTCCAGTATGATGTGACTGGCACTCAGTGTCTGTTATCTGTACTCCAGTAGCTTGTGGTTACCGCTGATTATCTCCTGATGTTGATCAGTGTCACAGTTTTGCAATGCAAAACCAGCAAACAACTGTTGACGTTCAGTGTAAAATCCACGTTTTATTGACACAATCATATTCGCTTCTTAATTCTCCAAATGTGTGAAACCAGATTGTGATGCTTATCTCAGAAAATTGTCAATTTGCCATCTCTCAATGCAGAAATAATGAACTACTGAAATAACATAAGAGTCAAAAGAAAAACAAAAGTGCGACAGTCTCAAATGTGTTATTTCCCAACCTACACAGGATTATTTGTCTTGGATTGAGTTATTCATTATAAGAAAATGATGGTTTCTCTCTGATCAGACAAATTATGATATCTGAACAGAAAACACAAATAAAAAATGTATTTTTATTTTAAAACTCAACTTAAACACAAAAATCCAACAGTACAATCTACTTGGATTCCAGCCACTGATTATGTTTTTTTCTTTATTTAGAACTAATGCAGTCCATTTAAAATTCACCTTTGCTTTGGAGTACAGATTCAATAACCCTGATCTCCAGGGACTCACCAGTCTATGAATGATAATCACTTGTAATTAAAGCTCACTTGAGTTTCTCCTTTTCTGAAAGTGGAAGGTGGAATCAGTGTGCAGGGCATCCACCGAAGCCTTTGAAACCAACACCAGGATTAAATCGCTGGTCTGAAGACACTAAACAACTCAGTTAAAACTGCCCGAGTCCATTCAGTCTGCTGATTTGCAGCAGGCAGGTCCTGTCTGAGATAACTGCGCTGTGGAAAATGCATATTCTCTGCCTCATGTCTAATGCTTAAGTACCTGTCCAGTTTAATCAGCTGGTGAAGAGTGAATCATGGGAAGTGAACAAGTCTGTCTGCTGAAGCACATAGTTTTGAATTTGCTTATAATAATAAATGGATTTCAGAGATCTTGGAAGGAAAACTGTACTTTCCAACATATTCTTAACATTATTAGTTTGTTAATATTTGCTGACTGATTAACTGACAGCAAACATGTGAAGTGTTGGTTTCAAAAACGTATCTGTCATTACTAGGATAATTGGATGTTAGCTCTTTGGCTGTCTCTCACCTTCTTACACCTGAAAACACCCATTAGAACTCTTTTATCGCAGATATTTGCTTGTCAGGTGAAAAAACCTCTGTGTGGTAATTAGAATTTAAAAATACTCACATCATTAATTAATTTTAATTTCTAAAGTAGTGGCTAGTGCTGGTCAGACTAAGAAAAGTTTAATAATGAAGCATGAAGTTCTAATTAAAGGTCCAGTTTTGTCTCAGAAATTTAAAAGAAGCTTAATTCCACTCTCATTTCCATAAAAGATTCACCAGTACGAGCGTTTCTAATACTCAACAGACTGCATTTTGAATATTGTTTAGTGACGCCCCTCTATGAACTGATGATGATTGCTTTGAGCTTTTGGTAAACTCAAGCAATACATGATAATCAGTGAGCTTTGGAGATATTATTACATTTTGCTTCCAGTCTTCATGCCGAATTTCCTGGCAGCAAATAGGAATCAGGGTTCAGATCTACTTATGAGAATTTGTGTGTTGTCGCCCCCAAGCTTGCATAGGTTTCCTGCATGATCTTCAGTTTCCCTTACCACATGAAGCATGCTAGATGAACTCTCCTATCGATCCCACTGGGATAAATATTATGCAGCTCTCCCAATGCTTGCTCAGCTTTAATGCACACATATGAATTTCTAATGCACTGCCCTGTTAAAACACGTTATTCAAAGCATCGAAAGAGTAACTGTTCACCCCTTCATAGCACTCTCAAATAAAAAGAAGCTTCCATCAGCTGCTCCCTTGCCACAAGGGGTCGCCATAGTGGATCGCTCTGCATATTTAAATATGAGATGCCCTTCCTGACGCGACCCCAAAGGGGATGGGTGCTGTCATCTTTTTTTGATGCTATTTACTATCAGAATAATGTGGCAGCTAAGTTACCCCAGTTCCAATCCATGCCCCATACCATCACTCATTCTGTTTGTGTGTTCATGTGGAGGGTTCGCTACATTAAGTGCTGCTCAAAATCAAGTAGCTTTAAGTGGAAATGGGTTACAAAGCCCTCCAGCCACACTCTGTGGAGGTGGAGGCTCCTGTTTTGTGTCACTGAAAGAAAATGGTGCACACTCAAAGATATAGTGTTGTTATTCCAGAAGGACTGGCTCGGTAATATATAAAAGATAAAACAAAATTTTAAAAAAAGAAGCAATGTCTTGTGGCAATCAGTACAAATAACAGTAAATAAAAACTCTGTTTTGCCAGAGGCAGAAGACAATGTTTATTGCTACGGTGGTAATACAGATTATATCCTGTGGCTATTTCAAAGAGACTCATAAATAAAATATTGAATGTAAACACAAGTTATATAATAGCCTCAGATAAAAAGACTGTTACTTCATTCATTCAGTGTACCGTTAGGGAGGATATTAACCTTTTTTTTTTTTTGGTTATTTTTCCAAAATTTTCTTCAAAGTTCTTTTTTTAAACAGAGTTTTATTGGAAGGTATCACAAGACTTTTTTAAAAAAAAAATCTTGTAACTTGTGCATGTGACTTTAAAAATGTGCCATATATGCAGGCATTTATTTATAGGAGCATTCCTTTCAGGTACTCATACTAGCACATTTGGCAAATATCACACATGAATCCAGTCCCGTTTCCTAGGCAACGCCTTCATTCCATTTGATGAAAGAGTTGTGCTCAGCATTAAACCTTGTTTGGTATCAAGATCTTCCCCTTTCTGCTGAAGTACTTGCAGGTCTGGCAGCTGGTGTAAACAGGGACAAAGAACAGTGACATTTAAACCACACAGAATCATCAGCAGAGGTGATCGTGCTGCCTGGATATGCTGAGATCCATCGAAAGTTAGGTCCAACTAAACCCCTGAACACCTGACTCCTGTAAGTCTTTAGTAACATTTTATATTATCTTAGTGTTTATTTTAAAGAGAGGATGTGATGCTTTTCAAATTTTGAAACATCCTGCAAAACAAATTGAAGTAAATTAACTTTTCAACTATCTTTTCCCCATGGTGTACCACTACAACTCATCTTAGTTCCCTCGAGTTGCCAAATCCCACTTTAGCCCCTGACTGTACTCATTTTTCAGTTTTAGTGTGGATGCAAAGTCACACCAAATTTTGAAACTTGAAATAAAGTTTATATTCTCATCTATTAATATTAAATTAATCCACCACAAGGTCCAGTTAGCTTTGCACAAATAGCTGTTAGAAAAGTCCTCCAAAGGATTACTTTGTACTTTTATACTTTCAGTCAGAACTCCTTCATTTTTACTTGAGTAAAGTAGTTGAATTAGTAAATCTTCAACTTTTACCACATTATCTCTAGAAATCTTAAACAACCCCCCCCCCCCTTTAATATTTACCACTTGTAAGCAATATAATTTAAGTGAATACATGAAAAGTTTCATGTATTCACCATTGATAGTTTTGTTGTCATAAACTGGGTATGGGAGCACTGTGTAATTTACAAATTATGAAAAACCACTAAAGTGTTAAATGCTCCAGGCCACTGATGACTAGTCAGATACTTTGAAGTCAGTGTTTATGACTAGCCTGATTTCCACTGACTGGCCTGAAGAAATTCATGTAGGTCCACCGGAAAGCCATTTTGGGATACTGACTGAATTTATGGAATACAATATTTGCTTGATAAAGGGTACACTTTTTACATTTTTATATATAATTGTTATTGTTATTTTGCTGTTTTTATAAAAAGTAACAATAGATGACAAGGATCAAGAAAACATGAAAAAACTATTTTGTTCAAAAAAACTAAAGCTAAATTTGCTTTTGAGCAGGTAACAGACAGAACCTCGAATGATTGGAGGTTCCTGCTTTTGTCTGAAAAAAAACAAGGGTGACCCTGAGCTAGCCAATATATGTTACCCTAACCTTTGGCTAAAAGTCTTTACTTTGAAAAATGAATACTTTAACACAAATAAGTTTGGTATGAAATATATTCTAATAATTAAAAATGGAGAGGTCAGTGTTTATGACCTTTACAACATCCATTCACCAACGACTGCCCTTTTAAACATGCAGCAGGAATAAAAATCATAAAGCATTTATTAACAATATCATTGGCTACTGCTTTATGTGTCATTGCAGAGTGTTGGTACAGTTCACACTGCCTGTCTGTGACACATAATGTTATTAGTTCCACCTCTGCTTTTTCTTACTATGACAGGCCAGAGAGTCTTCCATGAAAAGGTTCATTGTGTTTGTGGTCATGCTTTGTTAAAGGATCCCTGTTTGGACAGAGAATTTAGGTTTAGACGTTTACTTCTGGCCTAACTGTCCGGGGTCCATTTAAGCTGATTTACTCTGAAGCTTTGTGTCATTAAGCATACAGAATGTGACTGACGGCTGCAGATTGCTTGCCTGATGGGATGCAGTCAGTGCATGCGTGGTTGTAATTGAGTGAACTCTCACCTGCCTTAGCTGAATGTGTTGCTCTGTGTGTGATTAAGATGTTGGATGTGGTATTTGGCAGTTCACACTTACTCTCCAATGCTACAGTCACACTTTGGAAAACAGTGGCTGGAAACCAAAATTATTGTGAGAGTGTGATATGAATTTCCAATCTTGTTCAGAAACGGCAAACAGGTCTGTGATGGCGTGCAGTCACCTGGCATCTTCAGACAGACTTTAGTTCATCAAGATGACAATAATATGGCAAAAAGACAAGAGTGATTCTGCTATCAGATTGCAACTTAAAACAACAATTAACTGTGATTATAAATAAATAAATCAGCAAAGATCACAAATCAGTTGTGTTTACGTACACAGAAATTCTCGTTAACTGTTTACATTCAGAGTTCAGCCAGGACCTCATAGATTTAAAACATACATTAAAAAATGAATCCACAAATCAGTGTCCTGCTGTAAGACAGTGAATGAACTACAAATTGATTTTAGAAATTTAACTAGCATAAAACCAGTCAGCAATCAGCTGATTCCCATATTGCAAAGAGCTGCATCAAAGAAAAGTTGTGCTCACTGGTGCAAACTGACTCAGATTGACTGACACTGTGTCTGCATTTGTAAATTAGATCACAATTATTTGCAAACCTCTTCCTGTCAGAAAGTGACTGCAGTCCAACTTGGATCGCAATTGTTTGGAGACAGGTTGCCTCCCAGAAGGTGACCTATACACTTGCCTTGCTTTTGGAAATATTTGTCATGGCAACTATTTGTAATTGGTTTACACATCATGGTAATCATGATGTAACTGCATTTTTTTTTTATTTTGGATACAACAAGGTTACTGTGCTATTTTTATTCGAGTGGGACTGAAACATAAAACATCAAAACAGTTAATACACACTCAGAGACAGGCTCTCTTCAAACCCCCACAAGAAAAGCTGTCCAGCATTGTGTGGGCGTGTCTCAACATACTTATTACAAATACTACTAATCAACGTCCTGACAGCAGCTGCAGCAAAAGCAAGATGAAAATAATCAGTGAGTAGGGTCAGTATTACCTAAACAAAATTTTCAGTCTTCATTAGATGTCTCACATTCTGGTAGATATATCATTATAATCCTCTCAATGGATATGGAGATTATTTTTGGTTGCTGAGGGGGTCATGTGGTCCTTTCATAAAGGAAGGAATAAAAAAAAAAAATTAAACTCTGTGACAAACATCTGCTCGAGAAGTTTTATGTGCTACTTTTTCCACTGGCTGAGCAACCCCTTGGATATAGCTAGAACTCACCGGGGTGCATTCTGCCTTAAGCAGCAACTGTAAGGCCATTTTAGTTAGTGGGAATGAATTATTGGGCTATAATGTATCAAGGAGCAGACTCTTAAAATAGAGACATTTTAAATTTTCTTTTTCCCTTTTTTTTTTTAGAAGTGACTCTTAAGGTCAGCATGAATAAAGTCTTGGGTATAATTGTGAATTAAACACATGCAGAAAAGGAGAAGAGACTTATTTCCTGCAGTGAACAAAGAGTCCTCAAAAAATATGTTCTAATATAAAAGTAGGAGTTCAGCCTGAATTACCACGCTTGTGTAAATAATGGTCCGTTCTTTTGTTTTAACCTTTAATGGATGGGTGGGGCTGAGTGACCACAATGCAAAATACAAAAAGTGCCAGTGAATGGAGACAATAACAGGATAAGTGCTTGAATGTCAATTTCCCTGTGTCTGACAGCTTAGCTGATGGTATCGGATTTATGGAATAACTCCCACATGAATGAAAACACACTGTGACTTCATTTGCAGGTCAATTTAGTGGAGTTAATAACTGTTTGCACCTGCAATTAACTGCTGACCTCTCTCGCCCCCTAAATGGGTTTCACGTGTTTCACTGACAGTCTGAATAAATTTCAAAGTAGATCTCCAATACAAGAACACCAAAAAAAATCGTGTGTGTGTGTGTGTGTGTGTGTGTGTGTGTGTATATATATATATAATATATACATATATTATATATATATATATATAATACACATATATATATACATACATACACATATATATATATATATATACGCCCTGCCCGTGATCAGGTACCCTGCTGGGGTAATAGGCTGGCCAAAGGAGGAGATAGAAGCCACTGACATAAAGACAAGAAAGCTCCTTACCATGCATGGAGGGTTTCACCCCAAGTCCAGCACCCTGAGGCTGTACGCTAAGCGGAAGGAAGGGGGCCGGGGACTGGTGAGTGTCAGCACCACAGTCCAGGATGAGACAACGAACATCCAAGAATACATTGGGAAGATGGCCCCAACTGACCGAGTGCTCAGTGAATACCTCAGGCAGCAGAAACCCAAGAAAGAGGAGGGAGACGAGGAACCATCATGGAAGGACAGGCCCCTGCACGGTATGTACCACCGGCAGATAGAGGAGGTGGCTGATATCCAGAAATCCTACCAGTGGCTGGACAAAGCTGGACTGAAAGACAGCACAGAGGCACTAATCATGGCAGCACAAGAACAAGCTCTGAGCACAAGATCCATAGAGGCTGGGGTCTATCACACCAGGCAAGACCCCAGGTGCAGGCTGTGTAAAGATGCCCCAGAGACAATCCAGCACATAACAGCAGGGTGCAAGATGCTAGCAGGCAAGGCATACATGGAACGCCAAACCAAGTGGCCGGCATAGTGTACAGGAACATCTGTGCCGAGTATAACCTGGAAGTCCCGAGGTCAAAATGGGAGATGCCCCCAAGGGTGGTGGAGAATGACCGAGCTAAGATCCTGTGGGACTTCCAGATACAGACGGACAAAATGGTGGTGGCTAACCAACCGGACATAGTGGTGGTAGACAAACAGAAGAAGACGGCCGTAGTGATCGATGTAGCGGTTCCGAATGACAGCAATATCAGGAAGAAGGAACACGAGAAGCTGGAGAAATACCAAGGGCTCAGAGAAGAGCTCGAGAGGATGTGGAGGGTGAAGGTAACGGTGGTCCCCGTGGTAATCGGAGCACTAGGTGCGGTGACTCCCAAGCTAGGCGAGTGGCTCCAGCAGATCCCGGGAATAACATCGGAGATCTCTGTCCAGAAGAGCGCAGTCCTGGGAACAGCTAAGATACTGCGCAGGACCCTCAAGCTCCCAGGCCTCTGGTAGAGGACCCGAGCTTGAAGGATAAACCGCCCGCAGGGGCGTGCTGGGTGTTTTTTATTATATATAATATATATATATATGTATATATATATATATATATATATATACGTAAATTGTATTAAAAGCTCCACCATTCTTTTGACTGCTTGTTGCCCTTAAAATTACAGATGGACAGTCTGATTGGTCCAAAGTCTCGGTTATGGTTATGTATTAACATTGTGGACATATTGTCTCAAATTTCAGAGAAGCCACTGTAAAAATACAACGTTTAATTAATTACCTGAAGAAAACGTTGAGGAAGCTAGCAATGTTTCACTAAGGATTTTAAAAACATAATCATCCTTTGGTCCATCCTTTTGGTTCGTATGCAGGTGTGCTAACTGCAGGTCAGGAATTTGGGTTACAGCCACTCAAAAACAGTACAATCTTCAGGTCGGTAAGTGTTGTAATGAACTTTCAGATCAGATGTGTTGATGTCCCTTGTTTTCTTGCTTAAACCCCATTATGTTCTAGTACCAAAGTTTAGCAACAATAGATTTAGTGTAAATTGGTACTTAGTAGTGCAGATGTAAATCAGTCAGTACCCACTAAAAGTTCACTACCCATCCTTGGCAGGGAGTGCTTTGGGGTTGTTATGGTGGTACAGTGGTTAGCACAACAATAACAAGGTTCTAGGTTTGCACCTCTTGGGTGTAGATTGTGTGTTCTTTGTGTGTCTCCACCAAAGACACATGGAGGACCACTGTCTGAAGCATTTAGAGATAGAGGGTGGTATGAGCATGAATTCCCTTTCTCTGTATTAGCAATTTGATGATCTGGCAACCTGTTCCCAATGTCCCCGCACAACCTTGAACCTAGATATGTTTGCAGTAAAAAGGATTAATGTGGGTATATGAAGAAAAATTAGAAACAAACTAAAGGACCAGCCGACTAAATTGATGCTTTTTGCTAAATTTAACTGTAAATTGGTTCTCATGCTAAAGTGTTAGCTGTTTTCTTACAGATTAAAAACACACAGCTGATTGTTTTTTTTTTTAAGACAAATTATACAGATCGCAGTTGCAGAAAGCCTCTTCAAATGGCTCCTGTTCAAATTGAAAGATCTGTCTCACATAAAACCTGTGATGAAATTTCACGGACTAGATTCCAAGAATTCAGAAAAATAAAATTGGCAGAATAATTTATGATAAAAGGCCGAAACATCCTGCAAAGCTGAGGCACACAACTGATGATGTGTCCTGCTGGTAAAGCTTCCAGGGTTCCTCATAGTAGCCATCCCTCAGGCTACTTATGTTTAAGCTTCAAAGTTACTGTCAAACTGACTGTGAACACTGTACTTTTAAATTCTATATAGTGATTTTAGATGCAAGTAGCTAGTAATACCAGCTCAGAAAAAGTCCTGGGTTTTGATTCAGGTTGGAGGCTTTTTGTGTGGAGTCCTGTGTCTGTATGGTAAATAGACTGGTTCTTACATAGCACTTTTTCCACTCTACCTGAGCACTCCAAGAGCTTTATACAACATGCTCATTCTCTATACTTAAATGTGTTTCTGTCTTACATTCACACAGGCTGAAGTTAGTAGCTTGCTCAGGGATCTTTGGCATGCAGAACGAAGCAGGGATCGAACCACCAACCTTCCAATTAGTAGATAACCCGCTCTAACTCTGTCCTCCAGTTTGGCAGTGCAATCAAAAGACATTCTAATTAGGTGATTCTAACTTGGCCACAGTGTGAATGGTTTGGTGACCTGTCCAGGCTCTACCCTGCCTCTCACTCTATGACAGCTGGGCTGGGCTCCAGCCTTAAGGAGTACTTTTTGAAACTATTTCAGTGCATCTATTTTCACAAAATGCTGTACTCCTGTTTAAAACCCATTTACCAGTTTTTACACAGAGCTTTCAAAGCCATGTGTTGGCAGTTCCATGTGATGACTTTTTGAGCATGAACAAAGTTTATATTGCTTGCAAGACACCATGTTATGAACTGAATCACTAAAATAATGTAAAAGCTGACAAAAGATTGATTTAGCAAAACTTCAGATAAGCAACGGAAGCAGTTTTATCCACTGCTAATACATTTACAACTTCCACCACAAACACGGCTCAGCTTTGACGGTGTAATGTGTTTATTTCTTCTGTTGTTTCTTTCAGGTATAATGCACGGTGTTAGTAATGACTCATAAACACTTTGGGTTTTATGCTTTTATGAGAAGAGATTCTTCGACAGGTAACAAGCAGCCAGGTGTTTCGAGATCTGCACAGTTGATAATGCACAGCTACTTTTATCACTTGTTACTACAACTAAACAGTACTTTGCTCTTTCACATGTGGCTCCAGACTTTCTCTCTGGGGCTGCACAATAAAGAACTGTGTCTCCTCACAGATGTAATCTCATATGCAGGAGACAAAACAAACACACAGAGGTGAAATCCAAGTGATCTAATCACCACACAGACTACTGTTCCATCACATCGTCCTCTTAAAAGAACCATCTGCTTGTGGCGTGTCACAACATTGCCTTGAATTGGTGTATGAAAAGGTGGTGCAGCGAGATTGGTTGCATGTTGCAGCAGCTCCGGTTATCTCGTGGCGGTGGGTTGTTTTTTTTTAAATCTGACTTCAAGCTTCTACGTTTGTGGCATCTATTATTTTGTCAGGCTGTTTAAAAAGAATATCTAGATGTGTGATTGTCTCTCCTCTTGTGCTATCAAACAAGTGTTTGATCGGAATGTGGAGAGGAAAAGAAAGTGTGCGTGTGATGCAAAGAAAGAACACAAGGAGGGAGAAGTGTAGGAATTTGACAAAGTATGACAACCTTGATTCGCAGTCAGTGTGACAAGATATTTTAACTTTTTTAAATCAAACACAGAGAAATGCTGAAGGCCAGAAATGTTGGACATCAACTTATGAATTAAAAGAATGGCTTGTTTCAAGAGCCGTCCTCATGTCATCATTGTGTCATCTCACTTTTATATGTTGAAGGTAAAAATGCTTCTGGAAAAGATACGACCCGATTTTAAGCCTCTCCTCTCCTCTAGATGCATTTTAGGAACTGATACATTCCTCAACATGCCATACTAAAATTCATTTCCACGTCACGGGCAGGAGGACGGAGGGCAGAGGAGATGTGGAGGCATAATCAGGAAAAGGAGAAAAGCCTATGGAAGTAGCTGCCTCTGTACAGATCAGGCGAGGAGAGGCTCGCTGCCCCGGAGAGGTGAAGGTGCTAGTGTCAGAGCAACAGGGAGATAACCTCTTTGGTCGTCATCTTCTCCCAGGCACTCCAGGTCTGGCACAGAATGATTGCTAACGCTGCAAACACTGACCCAGTGCTTGCGAAAAGACAAAAAAAAAAACATCCAAAAACCTTGTGT
Organism: Haplochromis burtoni; assembly: GCF_018398535.1. Lineage (NCBI taxonomy): Eukaryota > Metazoa > Chordata > Actinopteri > Cichliformes > Cichlidae > Haplochromis > Haplochromis burtoni. The sequence continues at coordinate 1,205,892 of NW_024582434.1, forward strand.
ATATTATGTAAGTAATGAAACAATGGTGAAGTACACTTATTTTTCTTGTGTATGATTCTCAGAGACCAGAGATTTCTCTGGCCTCGAACCAGAGATTGTGCTATGTCTCTAAATTCGCTAGGTTTTTTTTCTCTCTACAAGCTGGCCTTAATAATTCAGGCTGAAACCAGCCCTGGCTGCACCACCATTAGTTTAGTCAGGGAAACAATTTCTGATGGATGTCCAACAGACAAATTGCTGAGCTCTACTGTATAAACTGTACTGTTTCTCTTTTTGACACAGATTTTCCATCAGAGCTGTATTTAGTATGAAGACAGAGGTCTGTTCACTCCACTGTGTGGGAGTCCATCTCCACCACATGTGCTCATATAACACTTAAAGCTGCAGAAAATGATTCCAAGGTGGTACAGCTTAAAATAATTGTGCTGCTGCATGCTGAGGAGTTAAAACTCAGACAGAGTTTCGTGCTCATATCTCTTAGTTGTTGATTACCACCTGTGGTTTTAATGTACTGCATGTTTACATTGCTTTGCATAGATCTGCGTTCAGCTGTATTCTCCATTCACTCAGGTCCTGCAGTTCAAACACAGTTTCCTGTATTCTCTTTGGGCATTCACAGTCCAAAGAGGCCTCAGAAATAGAAACAGCATAGCCTGCAATTATACTATCTAAGGCATTGAAATATGGATCACAGAGATGGGTGAGACCAATTGCAATCTGCATAAATAGACATGAAAGAGTAATGACTCACCCACACCACGCTCATTAGCCTACCAAAGCTTAGTCTTAATTCAACAGTATTTTACTGTCTAACACCCAACTTTGGCAAAAGCCTCTTGCATGGACTGATTTTACTTGAAATGCAGCTGCTCCACAATCAGAAATAGTTGTTTATTTGGAGTAAACAGAAGAACTGACGCAGCATAGATGAGGATAAGAGTGCTTTTTTTAACATAAATATTGACATTGTATTTATTTCTTTTGTTTTTCTGCTACAACCAGCAAGTTATCCTATCCTGTCAACCTGCCTCCACTCCACTCAGCACAGTCTAAAAGCTGTGGGGTTGTTAGGACTGTCTGTACCCACATCGTCCCAGGTGATTCAAAAGGCCTTTGTCACCATCACAGTGCATTACCGTGCTGCAGGGTTCACATGAGTCACAAGAAAAAGCTGTCTGTGACAAAAAAAATAAAAATACTGACGTCAAGCCAAAATGATGAACTCAAAATTCTGACTCATATCAAAAATACAAAATAAAAATGGTATTTTTATTATAACCACGAGTCACACGACAGAATGGTTCTCCCACGTCGCCTAGAAAATAAGCTCTTTTTGTATTTCACACCAACGCCATCTCCTTGGTAGGTCACATAGTGGAGAAAGGACACATCACGGCAGACCCAGGAAAGATCTAGGTGGTTTTGGACTGGCCCACACCGACCTCCAGGAGGCACTTTCACCACTTCCTGGGGTTTGCCAATTTTTTGGATTCAAAGTTATGGCAAAGTTGCTCTTCCACTCATTACTTTGACTTCTTCCAAGGTACCATTCTTGTGGAACGAAGCTGCCCAGAAAGCTTTCAACACTCTTAAGGACCAGCTCACCACTGTACCAGCCTGACACTACCCAACAGTTTGTTGTGGAGGTGGATGCTTCAAATTCCAGGATTGGGGCCCTTTCATCCCTGGTAGCATATCTCCTTGGACTTCATCACTGGCCTCCCACAGTCTGCAGATAATACCATCATTCTAACCATTGTTGACTGCTTCTCCAAAGCACCTCAATTCATGGCTCTTCCCAAGCTTCTGTCTGCCTTGGAGACAGCCCAACTCATTACTAACCAAATGTTTCGTGAGAGATGAACCAAGAGCTGTAAAGAGCTGGGCTAAATATGCTCACAATTCTCACACCTCATCAGCTACTGGTCTCTCACCTTGTGAATCATCCTTGGGATATCAGCCATGCACTAAAGAGCAGAACAAGCAGCTGGCTTAAAAGTCTCTCCAAGCTTCATTGGACCTTTTGAAATCGACTCCCTTATCAACCCGGTTTCTGTTCATCTAAAATGGTTGTGGAATATTCGCATCCATAATGTCTTCCATGTCTTCCGGCTGAAACCCTAGCCCGTTGTTCCTGCCAGCCTGAGTATTGTCTAACCGCGGCAGTCTTCACCTCGCCTCTCTGTAAGTCTGTTTCTGTTAACTTTATGAAGGTTTCTAATGTGCCTCATCCTGTGCCTAGGAAAGCCCAGCGGTGTTCCGAGAGATTCTGTTCGGGAGACTTGGGAAGGATCGGGGACTTGGATTCACTGAAACTCCCTTCCATTGGATTTTGTACATAGTGCTTGCTGTCTGTATTATGTGTTTAACCTCTTCATATTTCCTCTATAGTACAGTTTCACCTCCCATTGTAAAATTCATCTGCTCTACAGTCGATACACTTTTCCATAATTGTGACTGGTCATTGTTAGTAACAGGTTCACAGGACAAGAAAACAAAAGGACAAGAAAACAAAGTTGTGTCTCCCAGCAATCTTGAGAGGATTACACTTTCCCCAGCTATTTCCACCCTGCCCTAACTACTCTTCTATGTATCCTGTATATCACAGTCTCCCTTTGTAGTTTGTCAGGTTGTTGGTTTGTCCCTTTCTCATGTGTGTTTTGCTTCTTGGTCTTATGTTATTTATTTATGTCAGTTTTTGTATTAATATTTCTGTATGTACTGTAGAAAACCTCAAAGTCTTTGGATCTTTGCACCGAGAAACGTTACTGATAAGTTGAATATTTGCCTATGCAGTCTTTGATACACACAACTTTTGTGAAATGTTTCTGGTATCAAATTCAAAAATAGCTTATATTAAAACTTTTTAAAAAAAGAGAAAAGTGTTTTTCAAAAATAAATATAGGCTGAAAATCATTTGCATGTGTCCCAACTTTTTGGTAAACTGGGCTATACTTACATTGCACTCAAATTAAAAGTGCATGCAAAATCGCCATCAGTATATGAAATGTGCACACAGGCCAATTTTCTTCTCACCACTCTCTGTGTGTTAGTGGATCAAAATCATCCTCCATTTGCCATCAGCCTGCTGCCATGCTCCAATTCCACTAAAAAAGGAAATACATATGCCTAAAGGTGTATCGTGGACAAAGCAGATGAATAGTGTCTGAGGTGGAAGACAGAAAAGGAGCACATTCTGAGGAGCTTTATTGAAAGTGATGATGATATAATAATGTTGTTGGCTAAAATTGCCAAGATGGTGAATATCATGTCCCCAGAGACCAGGCCAGAAGAGAATAACAGACCAGAAGAAAAACAAATGTAACCTGCGTTAGCCCAAGATAAGAGTCACTTCAGTTGCTGAACAGACATTAAAAATTGGGATATTAAACCAGGGTTTTTTTGTATGTTAAGCTTTTAGAAATTATAAGCTTTTTAGAAATGTTAATACACCATGGTTTCAACTTTCAACTGCAAATGTGTTAGTAATTTACTAATAAATTCAAATAAAAGCGTTGCTGACTTCTGGAGTTTTGTTTAAAATATTTGTATAGACTTTTACAGTATAGATTTGTGAATGAGCCCCAATAATGGACAAAGAAATGATCAATACCTGCTCAGTTTGTAAAGACATAATATATATATTTACATATGTTTAAAAAAAATGACAACAAAAACAGTAATCCCAATAGCTGCTTTTTATACATGCTGAGCCTCAGCACTGCACAGATTGAGGTTAAACCCTGCTGCACTGAGCAGTCAGTGAATGAAAAAGCAGCTGCTGGTGCGTCACATCAGCTTGATCTGCATGAGTTAACCCCAGTCTGCAGCCCCGTCTCTATAATGGAGGCTGTCAGCTGGCAGATCTGGCCTGTTCCTAGCAAACCACACCTTCTTTCCACACATTATTTACATCTCTATGACTGCTCCGGTAAAAAAAAGGAAGAAATCTTTCTCCTCTACAACAGCCTTTCAAGGTTAGAGAAAAAGTCTGTGGCATTTTTGTGTAAGATTATGGTCAGATCAGATATTCTTAACATCAGATTTGAATAACTATCTATTTTTTTTTTATCTACAAAAGAAAAAAATAGAAGAAGATTTATGATCCTGAAGTGCAGGCAATGGTTCATTTCTATGCAAAAGTGAAAAATACTGAAATGCTGTTTACGTTGCCGCTATTCAATCTGAAAAGCTATTTTTCTTTAATTTATTTTTTAAAATCACAAACAACAAAGTAATTGCTTTTTCAATCAGCTGATTGAGTCATTAGCTCAATAAATTAACCTTGCGTTGACTACTTTATTAAGTACACCTTGATAGGACTAGGTTTGGCTCCCTTTTCCCTACAGAGGTCCCATAATTCTTCATGGCATAGATTCAACAAGGTGCTGGAAACATTCCTCAGAGATTTTAGTCTCTGATTTCAGATTATAGACATGATAGCATCACACAGCTGCTGCAGATTTGTTTGATACAAATGCAATTTACCAATGCCCTGGCCTTAAGCTGCTGTAGCCAATCTGCTTCAGTGTTAAATGTATTGTGCATTCAGAGATGCTCTCCTGCATACCTTGGTTGTAACAAGTGGTTATTTGAGTTACTGTCACCTTGAAGTAGTCTGAGGATTCTCCTCTGATTGCTGGCATCAACAAGGTATTTTCACTAAGAGAACAGCCAGTTGCTGCATACCTGGATTCCTTCCTGAAAACTGAAGTAGTTTTCAAACACTCAGAGCAACTTGTCCAGCAGACCATGCCCAATTTAGTTAAATCACCTTTCTTCCCCGACCTGATGGTTATTTCAAGTTACAGCCATGTGATTGGCTAATTAGATTTTGGATTAATGAACAATTGAGCAGGTTTACCTAATGAAGGTGTTCATGTCTTGTGTTTAGTCGCTACCCCAGTAAAGCCAGTGAGCACTAATTTATGGCCAGCAATTAACAATAATGTTCATTTGACTAAATTTAGAAATGGTTAACATCAAAATATTATATGGTTGGAGATTTTTTTAGCACTAAGACATTTATGCAAATGTTCAGGCTTTCCCACAACATTTACTTTGTGTGTTTAATGTTGTTCATTTATCATTATTATATTACTAAACCAAACATACTTGCATCATGTTTGGTTTTGTTTTTTTCTGGTACTTTTTTAACTCCACTCTCTCAGATGCTCATGGCACAGTTTCACAAACTCCTGCTGTCCTTGGACTCTTGACAACATTTCAGAACCCACTAGATAAACTCCTAGGTTTATGGATCTAAACAAGATGTTTTTCTTCCTGAGAAGTTTCCTGAAGTTTTCACTGGCCACTGACACCATGTGTGCAGAATATCTTATTACATCAATATTGAGTGAATAAAACGTTTTAAGACAGGAAAAAACAAGTTTCTTCACAAGTTTGGTAGGGCAACCACCTCAGCCAACTGACAGTTTTCTTCTTTACTCTACACCAATATATATTTATATATATGTGACACACTCACACACAAAACAGACTAAGACTAGATAAAATCAGTTTTTGTCATCATGGAGAAACTCCCAGACAGCTATAGAAGATGCACTGAAGACTTGTTCTGCTGTAGCCAGGAAGTGAATGCCAAGATAAATTTGTTCCCACTTTGTGGCAGACTCGCTGTGAATCTGGTGTGCAGTCCCAGCCTAGAAAATACACATAGCTAGCTAGATACATCATTTCAGATTTTTCAGCAGCAGAACCAAAAGAATTACTTTTGGCCTATAAGTGCGTGTGTTCCAAATATCCTTTTGAAAAATGCCGTATCACTTCCCGTTGCCCTACTTATGTCGAGTGGTCCTGAAAAGCAAAGGGACAGAACACTTGTTTTCTCTCTCCAGTGTTTAGGAAAGTATGTCAGAACGTAAACTGTTTTGCAGGAACTGTCTTGACCATCCTCAGCACACTTTCCTTTGTAGCATCAGCCTAGTGAGTTCATGGATTTGCAAAACAAAGATAAGCTGTAAATATAAAAGCACACAAACAGAAAGAGGAAATGAAACATAAACACAAACTTGTATCCAACAAAAAGACTCTCCCTAATCCATAATAAAACCATGCACAAAACTTTGTGCTTGATGAACCAAAGTCAAGAGAAGCAGTCCAAAAAAATCAACATGAAATATTTCTGAGGTCACTTTTCAGCAATTAATTTGTTTTTAGTCGCTATGCACAAAGCTGCTGTTTTATGTTTAGAGGATGTGAGTGCAAAGGATACTCAACTTATACTCAGGAAATGTCTTTGTACAATGGGAAATGACTGGCTAGACTTGATTTCATTTCATTTTAGGGAGGCTTAATGTCACTTTAGCAGTGGATTCAGAAAGACAATTGATTTGCAGTCTGCAGGCAACAATATCAAACTTAACACATTTTTAACTTTGCAAATAAAAAACTGAAGTGGGTGGGCCCATGGAGTTTCCAGATTGTATTTCTGCTTTATTGCTTGAGTGTCTCAAGAACCTTGCAGGCCATCTGTGGAAAACTGATTGATTGATTGATTGATTGATTGATTAGACATAACTTATGAAGACAAACACCTGTATACAATCCCCTCAACCCCACCCGCTATCCTCAAAAAGCAACAAAAACAAGTCAATCATGAAACTGTGAAAGTATAGAATCACCAGGACATTTTCTATTATGTTTTCACTTTATTTGAGGATGGAGGTTACTTTTTGTTCCGAGGTAAGGTCGGTAGTGACTCGTCTATCACACAGTGCCCTGCTTTATTGCCTCTTTTAGCCTAAATGGGACCATAATCCACAAAGAGAACATTATGCTGTACCAGTACTGTGTCAAATTAGACTTAAAACAGTTGAACCTATTAGGAAAATGTTTACTGGGGTTATTAATGAAATAAAATGTAGTTTTGTTTTCTAAAAGACTTCTATACCCCTGGACAGAGGAATCGCCCCTTGCTGCCCAGCAGAAATAATGCAGGTTTCAGGGACTTTACATTTGCTTCACTTTTTAGACACTGGAGGCTCTATTGTTTTAATTTTTTTTAAGCATTATGATGCATTTCCCTTCTCAGATGAAGACTGTCACTCAAGGTAATCCACAAACTATGATAAGTGAGTTATGTTTCTCATGTGTTGTCCCAATTTCATGCAAAAAAAAAAGGCTATAAACATAATTTTGTGCACTATAACCATTTAACATTTATTCCACTCATGCTTCTGATTTATAACAACAGATAGTTTTTGACAAGGACATAATGTCACCATTATGACTATTTGCTATCAACATAATCAAAAAAGACACATTTTTCAAGAGAGCATTGGTAAAGTGCAAGTCAGTGCGAGTTAACAGAAGCTACAGCATAATTAATTTTAACACATAAGGCTTGGATAAATTAGTCAACAGTGAAGTGAAGCATAAGACCCGATAATTTGGTATAATTTGTATAACTTAAGGCAGCAGTTTTTGTTTTGTTTTAGTATTTTTGTTTTTGAATCTGCATATGAAGTCCTCACATTCTCCCCGTGTTTTCCATACAACTTAGCGTAATTATCAAAGTGATTTTGACCTTTTGTTTATACGTACACACACACACACACACACACACACACACACACACACACACACATATATATATATATATATATATACACACACACACATTCAGGAAGCAAAACTGATTGCTAAATTTACTTCTGATGAGTAAACATAGTTTCTAGGAGACACAATAGTGCTTAAAAATAACTCAGAAGATAACTGCAGCATACTTTGGATTTAAAAACATACATACTTAGTTGACATGGAGCAAAGGTGGTGATATCAGTCACACTGAAACTCCAGAGTATTGCATGTGGTCTGATTAGCCCTTGCAGTCCTGCATTAGGCATTTGTATTCCTTATATAACTGTATTATGTAAATAAATAGCTGTTGGTGAGATGACGTGTTTGCTCAGCGGGCTTGTATGAATGACAAGGCCTCCACACCCACACTTGTTTACTGGATGAGATGGTTTGGTGGTTATTATAACAAATCATTAATAGCTGTGGGAGTTTTGAGCATCGTTCATTCTCTCAGGCTTTCTGTCTGTTCCTCGTTGTGTTTCACGAACACAAACATGCACAAAAATGTCGTTAATTGAGAAAGCTGGAGTTAGTTTGATTGGCAGTGAAAGAAAGGAAGAGTGGGAGCGAGGAAGAGAGAGTGAGACAGCAGCAGAGTATTCTCCCAGTTTGCTGCGTAAGGCCCGGGTGAAAACCTAATTACTTCTGTCTGTGGGAGATGGACGCGTTTGGCTCGTCAGCAGAGAGCAGCCGGAGATTTAGGGGCTTCGGTGGCGCTCTGCGGCATGGCCGCAGGGCATTCTGGGAAAGCTGCACCTGTCAGAGGACCACTGACAGCTTGTCCTGCTCTTGTTATACAGCCAAGCGTGATCCCTCCCATTAGCAGGCCAATGACACAGTTGACTTGATGTCTACGGGGGGGCAGGGGACCTGAGGGGAAGGCTCTTTACCAGCCATAATGATCCTGTTTGGTGCATTAAAACTGTTGCTATGACCTGGTTTACACTGCCAGCTATCACACAGCAACAAGATCTCTTAAAGCTACAGTGATATCTTTATACAGTGGAAAATATTATTAGGTAATGTGAAGGGGGTCACTCCTTACCTCATAGTATCACCCCAACAGAGCACTTTGCTCTCAGACTACTGGTTTAATTGTTGTTCCTACAATATTTAACAGTGTACCTTTCTTGCCACTCTGCTGGAGACTTCTTCCTCTTAAAAAGGGAGTTCTTGCCTCCCACAGTCTCCAAGTGCTTTCTCGCAGAGGATCGCCTGATTGTTATCATTCTCTCCACGAAATTGTTCACCTAATCATACAAAGCACTTTGAGATAGATTTTGTTGTGAATTGGCACTATATATAAAACTGTGGCAAAATTTCAAGAGCAGAAAGATGATTTCAACAGTCTAGACGGCTGTAAAATTAGTTTGATTTGTTGTTGGTATTAGCAGTAGCAGATGGTTGTAATTAATGTATTTTTCCATTAATAAATGATTATCACAGGTCATATACATGGATATGTAGGTTTATCATCTGAACACTCAGTAGAGGTTTAAAAGCATTGGTTTGTATTCCCTGAAGAAAATCAGATCACGTAAGTCCAGCAGCCCTTGAGCAAACCATTTCCCACTAACTGCTCCAGCGAAGCAGCTCAATGTCCAGCAGCTCAGCGGGCTGTGTTTTCTATCAGCTCTCTGCCTGCCTGCAGCTACTTGGACAGGTCATTTCTATAAACAAGAATTTGTCCTTTTGTTAAGTGCACCGTTAAATACATTTTTTAGAAAAAAATATTGATTTGTGTCTCTTGCCAGCTCCTCGCTCCGCTCAGGGCAGCAGGAAGCATCTGCTTGGGTACAGAAATTGTCTGTGCATCAGGAATGTGTAAGTGTAGCACATTAATTCTGGATAGATAATATTATTCGCCATTAGAAGTTAAAAAAAATTCAAAAGAGGGTGGAGATGGTCATCTGGAAATTCCCAGCTCTCTGCATGTCTTTCCATTCAGCCTGCCGAGTTTGGGAATGACCCAATTGTACAAACAGCAGGAGACTGTTTTTACACTAAGACAGCTGATTCCAGAAACGCCTCCTGACTCCACGGGTCACCCGCTGCTCTGTTTGTTGTGACAGCAGAGAGCTCCATAAGTCATGTTTCATCGCATGTGTGCTTGTGTGTGCCTGTGTATGCCTGTGCATGTGTGTAGGTGGGTCTGATTTATAAAAAGATGGTGTTTCATGCGTTCCTTTTCCCCTTTTTGTCGCTTTACATTAGCCAGTTAAACATTCCTCAGCTGGTCTTATCTGCCAATGAGTCTGTTCTCCCACCGAAATACTTGACATTCTCAGACAGACCTTCCTTCTTCAAATAGTGGAGGGTAGACTGATTAATGGAAGCCCACAGCAAACAGACTGCCATGTGAAATATGATGGTTATGTCATCCAGTGATATTTTTGGTTATTTAACGTCTCTAGAATAAAAAACAAAAAGAAAATATTTTTCTATTGGTGCCATGTGGCTAAACAAATGTGCACCAAGGTTCTAAAATGTAATGAAAATTGCATATTTGTGTATTTTTTTTTTTTATGTTTTCATTCTCTTATTGACATACTTTGTGCGATGTAACTGAAACTAGTTGTCAGATTCCCCTTTAAGGCTTTTACCAGCTTTGTTTTCTGCAGTTTCTCAGTCATAAAGTCATTATGTTGTTATCTTTTCCTTTTTGTTCACAGTCTGCTTAGTTACGGATTGTAGGATGGCGATTGCTCGTACTGTCACGCTGACGTCTCATGCCTCTTGCGATGCAGTCATATAATAGAGGCATTATAAATCAGCCCACATACTTCACATACCACTAGGATGTGGTGGAGTGCTGGCAAAATGCTGGCTTCATTTGTTATGTATCACCATTTTAATACTTGTGACGGAGGACTCCTACATTCAGATGACCTCTCACTCTGCACTCATGTGACAAAGTGTTGTCAGACAGACAAAAGCATGAATCCAAGTACGAATGCAGTTCATTGGTATTATAGTTCCATTATACAATATAAAACACATTACTCATAAGCAAATGTATTAGGATAAATTTTATTAAAATGTTACTGAAAACAGCTGTTCACATGAGTTAAGTGGTGCATTAGAGCAACAATGCAACAAGGATATTTTCATTTAATCTGTTTTGCTGATTTATTTTGAGTTGTCAATTTAATGCAAGTAATTTTAATGTGGGCTTTTGTTGATGACATTTTGAATTAAGTGACATTTCATTTTTGCAAATGAAACAAGAAATGTGAACAGACCTTTTCTAGCAGCAATATGAGCATGAATTAAAAGCCTTTTTTGTCACGGTTTCCCTTTATTTAGTTGCACTGTGATGTTATGGCAACTGTTGATTCAGAAATCTATAAATACCACGTACTTCAGTATAAAGACTCCATCAACAAGGCCAAACAAAGCTTCTACTCTGGTATTATCAGTTCTTATGAGGGTAATGCAAGGACTCTGTTTTCAGTTCTCAACAAACTAATTCAACCCCCCAACGCTTTACCACCGCACTTCTATTCCTCTGAAACCTCCTTGATGCTGTTCTGGACTACGAAAATCAATAACTTCCACCAGCAACTCAGATCAAATGTTGTATGTATGCCCTCTACAGAACCTTTTCTCCTTTTTGAGCCGTTTTCCACTTTTCATCTTCCTGATTTATCCGATATTTCCGAGTTCATATGTAAATCAAAGCCTGCCACATGTCATCTTGACCCCATGCCCACGGGGCTTGTGAAATCCTGCCTCTCTTCTTTACTCCCACTCATCTCTGCTATCATTCACTCTTCTCTCACCACCGGTATCGTTCCCTCCTTATTCAAGACTGATCTAGTCTCTCCTATACTGAAAAAACCTTCTTTAGATCCTAACAACTTTAACAACCTCCATCCGATTTCCAATTTACCCTTCATTTCTAAGATACTCGAAAAAATGGTTGCAGCTCAACTTCATTTACACCTGGTTAATAATAACATCTACGAGAAATTTCAATCTGGTTTTCGCTCATGTCACAGTACAGAAACTGCTTTACTTAAAGTCACTAACGATCTTCTAATCGGAGCTGACTCTGGTCTTCTCACCATTCTCGTCCTTTTAGATCTGAGCTCAGCCTTCGACACCATTTCTCACTCTGTACTTCTAAGCAGACTTTCCTTTCTTGGCATCTCTGACACACCCCTCGCCTGGTTTCAATCATATCTCCTCGACCGTTCCCAGTTTATTCAACTAAGATCATTCCGCTCTCGTCTATTCCCCGTCACCTCTGGTGTACCCCAAGGCTCAGTTTTAGGCCCTCTTCTCTTTATAATATACATCCTCCCTCTAGGTACCATCTTCCGCAAATTTGATCTTCAGTTTCACTGTTTTGCTGATGACACCCAGTTATATCTCTCTTGCAAACCTGATTCCTCCCTCCCACCTTCTTCCCTTACAGAATGTCTATCCGAGTTAAAATCCTGGTTTACCTCTAATTTTCTAAAGCTCAATGAGGATAAAACTGAGATCCTCCTTATTGGCACCAAATCCAACCTTTTGAAGGCGAACCATTTCTCACTCACCATCGATAACTCCACAGTTTTCCCTTCTCCTCAGGTTAAGAGCCTTGGTGTCATCCTAGACAGTTCACTTTCCTATAAATCTCACATCAATAATCTCACCCGTTCTGCCTACTTCCATCTACGCAACATTAACAGATTGCTTCCTTCTCTTTCCACCCAGTCTACGTCCATTCTTGTCCACAGTCTTGTTACCTCCCGTATTGACTACTGCAATTCTCTTCTGCATGGTCTCCCCCAAAAATCCCTCCAAAAGCTTCAACTGGTTCAGAACTCTGCTGCTCGCATTATCACCAGAACCCTCTCCTACCAGCACATCACCCCTGTTCTTCAAGAACTTCACTGGCTCCCTGTGAAATTTCGGATAATATTCAAACTTCTTCTGCTCACCTTCAAGGCCATTCATAACCTCGCTCCTCCTTACCTTTCTGACCTGTTAACCACTACCTGTTCTGCCCGTTCACTTCGATCTTCTTCTTCTATCCAGCTTGCTGTGCCTTCCTTCTGCCTCACCACCATGGGAAGCAGAGCTTTCAGCTGATCTGCTCCCAGGCTGTGGAACTCTCTGCCCCCAGAAATAAGAAACATTGGTTCTCTATCTTGTGCTTTTGTTTTATTGTTCTTATTCTGCCATTGTTTTACTAAGTGTTTTATCCTATTGTAAAGTGTCCTTGGGTGACTTGAAAGGCGCTCATAAATAAAATGTATTATTATTATTATTATTATTATTATGGCAGTTTGTGTTTTCATCCAAGTTTTTCTAAAGCAAACCGATTAATTTTGATCCCTAAAACTAAGTAAAGCAAAATGAAACTAAAGGGTTGGAAACCAAGCAGCCTGGGCGCCAGTACCAGCTGTGACCTATTCCTCTACCACCCCTACTGGACATAAACAAGAAACACTTCTAAATGTCAAAGAAGCTAAAGGACACTGGGTGTATATCTCAGAGGCAACAGTGACACTGACACAATGGCATGGTAATTTGATATTCTCATAATAAGTCACATCAGGTCCAATCGTTTTTACTTATACACATTTAAAAACAACAGGGGCTGACCCAGAGCACTTTCCAAATGTATACAAAAGCTAAAAAGGAAAACAGCTGAAAGGGGAAAAAAGAAAAAAAAAGAAAATTGACGTAAAACTGGAACAGATACGCAGTAAAAATATAATGTATTATGGCACGTGCTGTGGCAGAGCTCCTTTGCCTTTTTGTGCTTTTAACCCTGTCTGTTTTGTATGCTGATTAGTATGTTCCACATTTTGATTTCCATCATGGATCCTTCAACTTTGTTCAGCTTTCCACCATCGCAGATTGGACTGGTGCTCCAGTCAGGCTCCAGCGCTAATTACAGCAGCTGGCTTAAAAGGGCTGTGATTTAGAGAGAGCAGTCTGCCCCGTGTCTCATTCTTGTTTGTTGCTAGTAGTAGTTGTTGCTTGTTGCCTGGCGCGTTGGTTCAAATTAAATGCACCTTTGTGGGCTTTGTGCTCCACATGACACGTAACACATTTGCTTAGTTGATTTCTGGTTCTGTTTGAGAGACTGGCCTCAAAACCATGCAGACCTGAGTCGCATTTCTTTCACATCGCACACAGATTCCACTCTGTACACAGAGATTAGGTTTAACAGTGTTATAGCCGTTGTCTTTTTGCTTTGTTAGAACACATAGTAAGGAGCACATGATTAATTATATTCTTCTGAATGGTCAACTGTTGGAGGAGACTTTATGTGGGATGGCAGACTCTTCCAGAGCCTGTGCACATTAACAGAGAAAGGTTTCTCAGTTATTGGGGGAACTGATGTGAATTATTGGGAGAATGAACTCAGTGATCTGCAGGCAAAATATCATTTATTATAGTCATGTGAAAAAGAGCTTACACATGACTCTATGTGAAAAACTAAGCACAGACCAGTAGCTTCAGTAGCTTGTAGAAGCAAATTTGGCTGCAATAACTTGAAGAAGTCATTTTTCCTATGACTTCATCAGTCTCTAATCTGATATACAAAGGCGATCATAGTCAATTCATTGACTGCAAGGCACCCAGGTCCAAATCAGCTCCCCTCCACCACCATGCTTAACAGTTAGTATGAAGTATTTGTGCTGATATGTTGAGTTTAGTTTTAACTAACCTGTTCTGTCATTAACATGGTAACATGAGAACTGAGGAGTCTGAGATGTAGGTTTGGGTTTTTTTAGTTTCTTTAAGCATTGCACATCCTTGCACAGTAAGGGGAATTTGCTGGGATGCTCACCCATGGGAAAATTGCACCATTGTGTTAACATATACCATCAAACTGCCAAAACCTCTGCTTTTATAACATATATATCAAGTGCAATTCGTTAGCAGCACCTGAGTTACATGCTTAATTCCTATGGAAGTGTGTACTTTTTTCATACAGTTTTTCATAGAACTGCATATAGTCCTGTGGAAACCTTTTTGTATCACATGAACATCGATGATAAAATTGATATGATGTGGAGTGAGTGAATGCCTGGAAGTTTAAAAATGAATATTAGTTGTTTAAAATCTACTCTATATTACACTGTTAGCTAGTAAATCTTGAGGAAAGGAGTAGAATTTAATGGCTATGTTTTGAAGTATTTGCAGTCGACAAAGAGTGCAGCAATATACAGGGAGTTGCAGTATTTCATTCAATGGCAGCAGGCTAGTTGACTTATATATGATACCAAGAGGGAACTTAGATTCACAGCCCCAAATGCCATGCCTTGATGAAATTGCGATGAAATCACTGTACATAACAGAAGAATATAAAAACTTTGATTTTGACCTTGCAGCCATTCCCAAGTATGAAGGTGTTATGTGGCAGAGAATGAGAGCTCAGTGCAGTTCCTTCAATGCATGAATCATTCTCAAATGTAGATGGTCCAAGATGGATAAAGTTTTCTTTCAGTGAAAAATTTATTTTGTACTTACAGAATTTGATGTTCAGCTTGCTTGTGGTTTGCTTTGATTCATGGTATTTGGGCTTGCTTTGATTTACTTGTTCAATTTGTTCAAAAGATAAATAGGCCTTTATAAGGTCATATTAATCCAATCTAAAGAAGAAATTGAGGGTGTGATTTGAGGAACACCTTGTTGTTCCATTGCTCATGGAGACCTACTTTTTAGATGTGGGGGGTTTAACAGCTTCACCATCACTGCTCACATCCTCTCTCCCTCCTGCTTTCCCTGTTCTGATATAAGGTTCACAGGCCATATGTCCTGGTTTCGCTTCCTGCACAAACACACAGACTCACACTTGACATGTACGACACACACACAATTCACTCACACACTCGCACGCATGCATACATATCACCCACAGGTCTCCAGAATACTTCACCAGATGGTGCTGAGGAACACGATGGATTTTCACTCCGCAGACTGCTCACTCACTCTGACTTCCATGTTTTCTAGCACATTTGTGAGCTATTTCATAATAGCAGATCCAAATGAAAGGGTGAAATGGAAGAGGGAAGATTAATAACAAAAGAAAACATTATGGAAATATACTTAAAATATTTATCTAAAAGTAAAATGTAAGAAATTTGCACTCAAGTTCTACAATGGCAGATTAATGGTTACTTTGGACATACAATATTTTATATGTTGTACAAAAATGTATTGTGCATTTCTTTTACACAGTGACAATAGATATAATGTAATGGCTCAATCCCACGACAATTAAAATAGGCAATCTTTTCAAGACTAGGAAGAAAGGATGGTTGCCTGGTAATTACACAAAATTCTTTGGGAACCAAATATAAATGAGGTTGAATGTGAAGGAGATAAACATCACAATTAAATTTATAAATGAATGTGTTAACTGGAAAACACACATTACTTTGTTTAGATTGTTCATCTTGGAAATATCATTTGCATCTGCAAAGAGCGAGAAAACACCAGGAAAGAAAATTTACACACTACTCAGAAATAATGTCACAGCGGAGTGCAGCTGCTGTTGTGTTTGTCTAATTAAATAATTTAACAGATTAAAAAAAATTCTGAACTGTTTAGATCACATTATTTGGTTGAGTATCTTCAATTGTTAGACACTTTGCTGCTTTTTATGCTGTAAGAAAACCTGCACAAGCTCAAGAAAAATTGGACGATGCATTGGATTCATATGAGCCCGTTTATATTAAGCAAAAGGTCTAAAATATCTATATATCTTCAAGAAATACATTAAAGAAAGAAAAAAGAAAGAAAAACTTGAATATTTGTGTGATGTAAGATGGAATTCAACAAAATCATTGTGGGAATCTGCTCTTTCGCTCACTCTGCTTCCATTTACTGCTCAGGATCCATTTTTAAGCTGCCCTCTGCATTTCCAGCAATGTGTACTGTATTACTTATATCACATGTTTGTATGCATGGACAACCTCTCTGGTGTTCCTGCTACTACAGATAAGAGGGTTTCTTTAAGCATTTGAGCTGGAAATCAAAATAAAAGTGGGGAAAAGAGTGGGTTTAGCATTTTTATGTTATGCTATGTATATGAAAACATTGCATTTATAAGTACTGTGTAAAAGTACAGTATATTCACAGTAGACTGAAATGTTATATTTCCATATAAATATAGAAAGGAAAAAAATAAATAAAAAGCATTGCAGTATTGCAACACTGCTCAATGGCACCATTGGTGTCAACAAACAAAAAACTGTGCTTTAATATGCATTGATGGGCACAGGAATGAATCAGCTATCTGTTTATCATGGCCTAACACTAATTAAGTTTTTATTTTTTTTATACTTATGTAAGTTTATTAAATGTTGCCAGCTTTTGAAAGTCCAGCCTCAAATTATGTTTATTGTGCCGGTTCCTATCAAAGGATCAAATGAAAACCTGAATGTCCTTTTGAGACATTAGCGGTTTTCCTTTTGCACCGAAGATATTTAGTCTGTATTCTGGTTGAACTGATGATGAACAACATCTATCATTCAAATTCATAGCTTGCTTGGCAATTTTTCAGCACTTCCACTGCTCAACATTCACACAGGCTCTGCCATCTGGGCACTCCGTGAGCTCTCTACAATTCAGCTTGAGGGAAGCTTTTCTCTCCTCTAACAAGAAGCAGCTTTTCACAATTTAACAAGAAGCAATCTTTATATAAGTTGTGTCTCAAAGCCACTGTGTATGCACAACACAAAACGCCAGTGTCGGTGGCTGGTGCCACTGTCCAAGAGAAGATAAACATGTGATAGAAAAGCCCCTGCAGACGCTCTGCATCTCTGAACACAGCATTGTTGATTTAAACTGTATACAAAGGAAACGGATTGTAGCACAGCCAGATGGGTACATGTAAATGATGGTACTGTACGTTGGACTACAATCGTGGTACACATTCAACATGATTCTTAGGAATATATTGTACTTACTGAAGTAAAATATCACTTGCACCCTGAAAACACTTTTTCTCTTTTTTTCTGTCCTGCACGCATGAAAGTGCAAGAATCCCGAGTCTGAGATTCAGATGTGTATGAACATACACAGATGGCCTGAGGTTAAATCCCTTTTTAATACCGAATGGTAATGAAAATATGCTGTGTGTTGTAAAAGAGCTCACTTTAAGCGAGAAACCCACAAAGAATTTTCATTAACTTTCATCTCATAGTTTGTTTTGGTTTTAAGCCATAGTCACTGCAGGGGTCAGTCTCTTCACTCAGCTTCCAGCTGCAGCATACAGCTATGTTCAGCAAACAAGCTGATTAACCCCACTGCGTGCTCAGCACTGAGCCTCAGACATGAAAAACCTGGTGACAACCTAATGAACACAGCAAAAAAAATAGCTGCTGAAGAGCCACATTTTTTGGAAATCACAGAGTAAGAACAAAGCTCAAAGGAGATAAATACAGCTGGACACAAATACTATAGCTGACGAATGTCAATGTGCTTTGTGTCTGCTGTGTGTGTAAATAGGGTACGGTTTCCTTAAAACAAACATATCCTGCTTTTCCTCATTCTCTGCCATATGGTGTTACAACAATGGATTCTTGTATTAAACCTTTCCTACATTTCAAATAATGAAGTCATCCAAGTAATCCCTGTTAGCCCAAAGTTCAGACTTCAGATTTCGCTAAACTTCTAGCTTGAACATTTTGTTTGCAAGAAGCAGCCAATTAGAAACCAGCTCAGAGGGAGAAGAGCTGAAATAATCTGTTTCAGTGAGTGGGCTTACTGCAAAGCTGCACTAAAGGCCGGTTTAGGATTTTATTTATTTATTTTTTTTAAGTTATTTAAAGCCAGTTCCTCAAGTTTCAGTTTTGTTGTATTTTTTTGTATTTATATGTTTGTTATATTTCAGGACTGCAAGTCTGTAATCTTGTTCAGTTTTTTCCTCAAATGATGTAAGATTTTCTAAACTGTAATGATTGCGATGTTGTTTATCCTTAGAGTTCAAAGTAGGCAGTATGCAGGCACAGATGTAAAGTTTTCTCACAGAGTAGGCAGCAGACTGTAGCAGTTATAGAGGAATGTAGCAGTTATAAAGATGAAAAAAAATATCTGTGTGTCTTAAATTGCAGAGGCAAAGCAAGAGACGAGCAGGAGAGACAGTTGTAGTAGAATAGTGAATTCACTGCACACCAGGACGGTTGATTGTGAGAGCACAGCATCCTTAGCACATTTACATTTGTTTTGCAATTTTTAATTTGCTCAAGCTAGCTTCACAAACTGAAATAATCTCTATTTAGTTTCAAAAAGACATGAAGGGCACGTCTCAAAGTCTGGCTTACGCAAGCCCAGCTGCACAGTATCACTGTGTTTAAAATTACTTTTATGACGAATGACACAGATTTAAATGCATGTGAATTGATATTTATTGATTATTACAATGCAAAAACTTCTCTTGTATAGTGTTAATTCTCTCTACTAGTTAGTAAATTTGTTTAATTTAGTGCAGCTATTTTGCAACAAATGCAATTAAGAAAATATAATAATAGAAAATAATAATAAGAAGGAATAGTGATTTTTCTTTTGTTATAAATTAATATGGCTAGTTTTCTTATTAGAAAGTGTTATGACAATGTCAAATTCAGCTCAGCATCACAGTCAGAAAAGAAAAACGTCGCTTTGGAGAGAAACTAAAGGAATGACAAATTTTCTTTTCTGAACAGAAACTTTTTGGGGTGTTACTTGGATGTAAAAAGAAAATCAGCTCTTTGAATTAATGCTGGGTGTAGGTGGTTGTGGGCCCGTGTTGCACCAAAACAGAGTTAACAGTGAGTTTTCTGCTTCTTTCCCATTCATTATTTCCCCTGCACCGGCATTGGAGGAAGAAAGGCTATGCTCTTTTTTTGTGTTCGTTTTCCTTAGGTCATCAACAATGTCAATTCACAAGCTTTTAAATCTGTGTCAATCATCATATCTGCATAGATATTATGCTGCATTTACATAAAGGGTCCATAATAGCAAGAGGAAAAAAGTTAATGTCTGACTGGATAGCATTCCTGCAAAACACTATTTCCAGCACCTGCTACAGCATAGAGCCCACTTTAGGCAATAATTGCATATTGGTTGCGAAGGGGAAGGAAGTGGCACGCTGTGAATCTCCACCTTTAAAGAGGTTGACAGAGCAATCTTCCCTGAAATACATTGGAGGATCGCTAGAGCACGCTCAGAAAGGGAGAGAAGAGGAATACAGAGACAGATAGAAAGAAAATAGGTGAACAGCTTGTGAATGTTGTAGATTATTTGTGTTTTTCTCAAGGCATTAGAACCCTGTTCATATTGCACTTTCAAGTTACAGTTGCTGCTAATAATTTTACTAGCACATGAAAAACAAAACAAAAAACATGATGCACACTGTATTTGTGAATTTTGGGGGAGGGTTGCTGCAAAAATGGGATATGGGATTTATCCAACTCCATCGCTCAGAATGTGAAGATGTCAGAGTTTCAAAAAGAAAGCGTGCTGTCTCCAACTGTACAAAACAGAAAAGTTCACCTTTAGAGCAAACAGAGTTTGGAGTTTCCACAGACAGCTGATCAGAACAGAAAGCTTTAGTTTAAAGCATCACAGACTTGCTGACTTCAACATGAACTTTGAGTGCACAATGTTTTGCCAATAACTATTTTTGTCGTTTCTGGTCTGAATGAAAATGAAGATGGAACTCTCACTTTAAACCATTCAAGCAGTCATTTACGTAATTTTACCACTTGAGGATGAGATGAGCTTGCTGGACACCTTGTTTCCATGGGTCTCCTCTGAAGTCAGAGTCTATAAATTATCTTTCACTGACACTTTCTCACTTTATTAAATTGATTGGAGAAGGGCGATTTTACCAGAGACTGTGTGCAAAACACAAATGTTGTCTGAAAACTGGAGCCAGTGTAGAAGTATCATGTTTAACAGCCATCAGGAGGAGACACCTCTGGCTGCAAAAAGAAGTAGATTGTATGATTGTCTATGAGATACTTCCCACTCACTAAGGTCTCGGTCAAATGTCATTTTCAAAGTAATTACTGCACCTTTAGCTTGCAGTGATGCCACTGGGAACATATGGAAATGCATTTTTTTCAGGAAACAATAAATTAATTTTAAGAAAAACCTTCTAAATTTGGACCACAATCCTAAACAAAGCAAATTGTTTAACAACCAGCCAGCAAGCCGTAGTCTCTTTGATTGAACACTTTTAAGTCAGCATATACTCTAAGTCCACAGACTCAGAGAAAGCTTCTTCAAAATATTCTGATACGGTGCAGCATACCCTTCTAAGCAACAAAACAAATACTCAAGGTTCTTCTTCCTCATGTTATTGGTCTATTCCAGACATTACTGTTTTTTTATGACTACTGTATATTACTTTATTGCAGCAGTGATGCTCAAACAGCTGCCATCACTGTGTGACAAAGTGGGTGAGAAGACCATTTGTCTATATTCTTAGATAACATTCTTGTTTTGATTTAACCATATTTCATATGTAGTCTGCAATAGGCAAACATCTACTATCCCGGGTTTGTTTATGTTTTGCACTTTTACAGATTATATAATATAGCATCTTGGTTTAAATCAATCCCTACAAGTTTGTTAAGTTAACATGTTCTTTATCTCAACTGTTAATTTGTATTGTTTAGAACTTACCTTACCTACCTGTCTCCCAGAAGCAAAAGGAGGAAATGTAGTTTTACTTCCTGCTTTATAGCTTCTGGGTTCATCTGAGGTCACAGGAAGAGGCCAAGTGCAGAAGGGGAAGAATTCTTCTAATTTAATAAAGTTGATTTTAGAGGGTTTATGAAGAAATAGATTTATTGTTGTAATATGTATTGATTACACCACAGAGTTTATGTTGCCAGTAAAGAGGAGTAGTAGAGGTTTGAATATAATCATGTTCATCTTACCAACCTACTGAATGAAATAGTCCAGAGGAGAAATTGTTTGGTTAAGGGGACTATTTAAGCTGAAGAACTCAGGTGTTTGAGGAAAAAAAGAGGTTGTTTGGGTCACAAAATGGTGAATAAATCACTTGCCACACTGGACAGCATCAGTCTCCTGCACTTCTTTGACCGCTTAAGTCAAGTCCTACCACACACTGAATCTTTAAAAGCAGACGCTAGATTCTGTGGTTAGCAGGGGGTTTCAGGAAAGCTATTTTAATGAGATGTTCAGTTAATAATTTAATTTTTTTCTCGATGACCTCCTGGCAACACTTTCAAAACTCCCACAGCTTGTGGGTGGATCACGACTTGAAAGAAAAAATCCTTAGCATTAACTTCAGCTCTGCGGGAAATGAGATGGGACTAATCTCATGTCTCCAGTTTACCTTAAATTACCTCCATATGGAAAACGGTAAAAGAGATTTTGTTTTTGTTTGTTTTGTTGTTTGTTTGTTTGTTTGTTTGTTTGTCTAAATGTTTTTTTAATTTCCTTGTGTGACTTGCACTCTCTGAAAATAATTGTAGAAGGCTAATTGTACCTGTAAGGATTCAGGAACTAGTCCCTCAGGTAACCCTCTAACGTATTGTGATTGTACTGTTTAGGGAGTGAAACTTATTTGTGGTTTGTAAAAAACTTTAAGCTCTCTGGTGATAATTTTGTAATGGAAAAAATCAATCATGTTTTTAAATGTGTAAAATGAGGTTTGCATTTGATTTATTTTGTATATTATAATCACTAGTCATTCATACGTCTCAAGGGGGACTGACATTTATATAGCATATTTATAGCCACACTCATGACTCAAAGCTTTAGCTGTTTAACATTGCCAGCAGTGGCCAACTTACCAGTTACTCTATCTTTGGACTGTTTGAAAGAGGCCCCACAAAGTTTTGACTTTTTTTTGCTGTGAGGTAAGCATGCTAACTGAGTAAATCTCAAAAAAAATGGTGCTAACATGTTCCTCCTGCTGCTCGGAAACATCTTATTGTTCCTCAAGGATGTACACATAATTACTTTGAGGTTCACTCGTAAGTCCTATGCGCTACGTTCATTTGCACTGCTCTTGGAACTAAAACTGAGTTTATTGTATTGTGACTTTAAAGGTGGAATTAGCATAACAATGAACCGTTTATGATCAAGTGAGGTGTATTGCCAATAGAAAACACATTATTCACAAAAAACTGCAGGGCAACCAGGAATGATCAAAGTGTTGTGAGAAAAAGATCTGAAGAGATCGTGAAAGAGAGACAGGCCGGGGGGATTTTTTTAACAGCAACTGCATTTGTGATTGATTTTCATTTCACGTTCCATCTCACACTCTCTTCTTGCAGGACTTTTGAAAGAGATTTTGGTTTACCCACAGTTTGATGACAGTCGTCACTGTCCCTGACTGTCACAGAACCAAGACCAGCTTCCATATAAAGAAGTCCTCGTTTCACCCAAGCTTTCTTTTCTATTTTTTTTTTTTCAAGCGGTGAGCATTTATGATGCATTTTATGGCTTCTATACACTTATTCATTTATGAGAAGTTTTACTGCAGCACCACTTTTAGCTTTATGCAAGTCAACTCTTTCTGCAAGGCACTGGTCATTAAGTCACCAAATTAGTCCATGTGGAAGAGAGAGAAGAAAAGTTCAGAGCCTCTGCTCAGAGTGCAGTGACCTTTGAACCTTGGCCATTGCACACTTGAGTGAGTGTGACTATGTGTGACAGCGCGGGGTTAACCAGAGAATGCATGAAGTCTGCTGGTACCTTGGATAATTGAGCCATTTGTTGCAAGGTCACTGCAGAGCATATGCCCCTCCCACCAAAAAAAACAACCATGTGTTATTTGTAGCCATGACCAAAGCAACCAAGCCAGGGTTTGATGGCATGTGTACAAAAATGATTTGTTTAAGTTATTTTTCATCTTTGACACAGAGTAAAAAAAATTTTGGAACAACACAGATGTTTTATATTTGTAGTGAAAGATTTATTGTCAACTTAGAATTATCATTTGGCCTAACATGCATACCTTTGACCACAGGCCCAGGACCGTCTGGCTGTGAGACAACAGTGCTAACCACTGTGACACCACGAATGCTTTTCATTCAATTTTAATAAATGAGGAAACAGTAAAACCTCAAAAGTCAGGAGTAAAATTCCTATTTTACCTTACTCTGTTTTGTATTTGATGACATATAGACTCTCCACTGTTTTCTGGAAGAAAACCCACTATAGCTAGATATATATTTATTATAAGAAATATATATAGGAAATGTTACTTTTACAAATACACTTACCTACAGTTTGTTGTAGAAATCAAATAATCCCTTTTAATCTTATCAAAATGGGCACATTTATAGTCACACAACCTTAAAAGTGTGTTTTGTTTTGTTTTTTAGTGTCCTGTCCTTACATTGCAGGACTGATCTCTAGTCCTCTGTGACCGACATCCTAGTCACAGTTTTCATATTCCTGTGTTACACCCCTCTCCACTTTAGATTCATCTATTTAAAGATGTGTTCTGCAGTTATGTAAAAGATCAGACAAACAGGAAAGTGTAAAGAGGAAAGCCTAGAGAAGCTTTGCTGTAATTGTCTTTATGGCGTCTGCAAACATAAACTGCATTTTGAACAACCACTGTTAGGGTCATAAAATCCCACAGCGCAGCTCCTCTCTAAATACAGAAGGAAACTCTGAGTGAAAGTCAACAAATCCAAGGCAAACTTTGTTTAATTTCTTTAATTTCACAAAATCCTTTTTAATTAAGCTTTTTTTCCCCCAATTGACAGTCACAAACAAACAAACTGCGCTGTCTGTTTGGATTTACTTACAAAGGAATACAGTTTGCGCACAGATTTGGGAGTAAAGTGCCCATTGCACAAACCTGGCTCGTGTATTTGTCCGACTCACAACTGCTCTCCATGACTGCACCTAATGGCATTGAAGAAAGCTGCACGAAACACCCAACAACACGATTTTCTGTTAAAACTGTTCAGTTTTGCTGCTGTAGAGCCTCTGTGCTTCATTAGGTTTCCCCTTTTTGTAAACATGTTGGTATTCTAACCACCACTGAAATAAATATCAAATATCAAAAGGAAGCTTTTGAAATTAACATTTTACATTTCCACCATTTTTTTTTTTACGCAGCCTCTTAATTTGAAGTCTTCTTTTGTGTTTCCTGGCATGACTGGAAAAAGAGGAAACAAACAGGCATTTCATTACTCAGGGCTGCATTGGATTCAGCTACTTGTCAACATAAACACTACAGCAATGACACTTCTGAGACCACATTGCACCGAGCTCTCCTTAAGGAATGGATAGACACTATGGAGTTTAATTTGAATGCCTCCTGTTCCATCTGCAGGGAGAAAACTGCCATTCTAGAGGAATGCAATCTCAAGCAGCATGACTCCACTAAATATGCAGTGAAGAAACGATGGAATGACTTCAATGTCTTCAGTATATTTGAGTCATTTATTCTATTTTCTACTCATATTTTGTACATAAAAA
Source organism: Haplochromis burtoni (assembly GCF_018398535.1). Taxonomy (NCBI): domain Eukaryota; kingdom Metazoa; phylum Chordata; class Actinopteri; order Cichliformes; family Cichlidae; genus Haplochromis; species Haplochromis burtoni. The sequence continues at coordinate 1,230,909 of NW_024582434.1, forward strand.
ACATTTATTATTAAATGAATCATTTAATAACCGTCTTTATCTCACCGAGTGCTCGGCGGTCATATTTAGAGCTAACGCCTCAGAATTCAGAACTGAGGAGGGGAAAAAAAGGATGGCTGTTGCTGTGGTGGTGGTTATGTAACAGAAGCACAACCAGATGATATTTTTAAACCCAGTCCTGTGCAGAGGTAGAGAAACAAACATCACACAGCTCACCCACCTCTATTGTCTCCTTCATCATATTTGTCATTAATGATGCACAAACTGTATGAGCTGTTTTACGGTGTTCGCAAGTCGATTTCCATGTCCCAGATTTCAGGAAATAACATGTAGGTACGTATTCCTGTTGTTTTGGAATAAATTAAGAATGAGGAGTTATGAATTTACAATGAAACGGAAACTGCAGTAATATCATCACCTCAGAGCAGCTGAGGTCCTTTTGGCAGGTTGGTGAAGACGGCGGTTAAATTAATTTATTCATTTTGATTAGCACCCTCCGTCTTTATATAATTAAATTGATTGGCTTCGTCATTTAGTTGTTTTGTTTAATTATTTGTTAGCATCATCCCAAATAGTCACAATAAGGCATAACAAACACAACATTAGAGATGACTTTATAAGGAAGCATTGCATGGTGCTCTTAGCTGCTATTATGCTAGCATGCTAACATGCTTCCAGTGGCAATGTTAAACACCTCTAATGTTTATCATGGTAATTACTCACATTTAATGTCACCACACCATTGTTTTCCATTTAAAACTTCAAAAGGTCATGGTTTGGAATGAAATTCCCCCTTTTGAAATGTTAAACCCAGTGTTAGAAACCTCAATTTCTTAGCTTCCATACTAACAAATTCTCCAATCCATTAAAGAAATCAGATAGTTTTCAATGAATCAAAGATTTTAGCCTGCTGGCAATTAGGGGATCAACAGAGTTATTACAGCTTATGCATTTTCTGGAAACAATAAACATCAACAGAATCAGATTTGGTGCTAATGTATATTTCCAGTCTGTGCTTACTGAATCACTCGAGCTGCTAATTATAAGCATCATTCAGACCTTACAAATTGATATCCATGTTAAGCTCTTCTGTACTAACATCACCTGTCGTGTCAGATTTCTTGTCTATTGTGGGATTTTTCAGGGCCTTTAATTCTTACAAAGTGGATCTGGTAATCAGAGCCAAACTGCTTGTGTTTCTAGGTCAACTGTGAAGCATTGTTGAAGAAGCTATGTTCAGATAGCAGCCATCATTCTGGAGAATTTGATGAAAATTATATACTAATATGGAAATATCTAAAAAAAAAAAAAAAAGTAACAAAAGAAAAAAATTCCAAATGCATTTTGTTTTTCTTATTTAAAATAACCCCTAAACTACAAACACTAAAGGTTTTTTTTGAATGCCTGTGACAAAATGGTATAAGGACTGATTTATGTACCTGACAACCTTAATAACTGTGTGAATTTGAGGTAATGCTGACAGTGACAAAGAAGGAAACAGCCTGCAGGCAAAGGGAAAAAACAAGGAAAAACCTTTTCTTTTATGCAGGGTACACAGAGCTGGGAAGTTTATTGTGCCACTTCTAAACACACACAGACCCACACAGACACACACACACCCTTAGATGGTCTCTGGAGACATAAATATTTCAGAGAGTTGTTGTTAGTTTCAGTCTGCTGGGCTGGACAAGCCCGTAGCAAAGGAGCATAAACCAGAGTAGATGCACACGAGTTCATGACCCATATAGATGAAATAAAGTCAATAAAAGCAATCTGGCTTAATGATTTTATGTTTTCTTGCATCAAAGGGAAGTCTTTTGGTGTAATATTAAAATTTAGAAAATAAACACGAAAGCTTAATATATCAGGACAGGTTGGTTTCTTTGCGTGCCAACTTTTCCTTTTGCTATCTTCTGTGCTGAAGGTAGATTTTTCTCAGCTCTGCTTCAGTTTGACCTTTGACTCCAATTAAATCAATTAGCTTCATTAGCTTGGTGAAGATGCCAGATGTTCAGTCACAACAGCTTCAGTAATTATTCAGCTCAGTCTGTCCTTTACTTAAATACATTTTGCAGTAATTATTTTATCTTGGGGTTTTTTTCTTATAAAAGCATATCCTTCTCATCATTGTATGGTGTGAATACAAACTGAGGTTAAAAAACTTTCCACAAAATGTCAAAAATTTAATGCAAAGAACAAGAAAGATTTTAAGATGAGCTTAATAAATGTAAGATGGATGTTTCTGCAATGCAATCTGCAAGCCCTAAAGCATTACAACTGGAAAAGATTCAAAAGATGACATTTTAATTTTGATCTCCTCTTCTTAGCAAACATACCGCAATTTCCACCTCAAAAAAATACCTAAGTATGCTACCAAGCTACTGACATATTTATCACCATATCCCTCTGATCTGAGGAACGCTGTGCTGTGAAACATAACATAATTTTCCGCTTTCAAATGTCATGCAGCTCAGTAGCCTTGAAACTGCTATGTGTGCTCTCTCGTTTTCTGAGGGGTCACTCATCTGAATCATGCAGTTTGCCTGTCAGCTATTTGTGTATAAGCCTGAGGACAGTGAGCATGGACGACTTGTCCAATCTGACAGAGAAAAAAGAAAAACTATATTCACCCCAAAAGGCTTTGGGCTCTTCTTTTTGTAATGTACCATCTTCACCATGTTTGCAGCAACCAAAGCAAGACACAAAGAACATGTTGGATTTACTTAATTCAATAGTGGACAGTGGTGCACACAATTGTTTTGCTTTGGCAGGAAATTAAACAACTGAGTAAAATCAACACAACTTATTCATATTCAATAAACCTGTGCATTTTATGTCAATAAAACATGATTGAAACATGTTTAGATGAAGTACGTTGAGCTCTTGGAATATTTTAGTCCTTCACGAATGTGTCACTTTAGTCCAACACTATTCAATAACTTTTACCCCAAAACTACTTGGTCACTTAAATACTACATGTTGTCTACATATTACATAATGTTCAACAAGTCTAGAGTCTGGTTAACATAAAAATTGAATGGATTTACAACAACTTCCATCCTCATATTTTTATCTGGCTCGCAGGGGGGCTGGGGCATAACCAAGAAGTGATAGGGTAAGAAGCAGGGTACACCCTGGACAGCTCACCAGTCTATCACATAGAGACAAACAACCATTTACACTTATGGGTAATTTAGACTCACCAATTAACCTAACTTTAATAACTGCATGACTTTTAACTGTAGAAGGAAACCAGAGTACTCAGGGGAACCCACTGCAAACTAGTCAGATTGTGGATTTGAACCCAGGACTTTGTTGCTGTGTGTGTGTAGTTGTCTGCCTCTTATAACTCCAGTGATTTTCCTACAGTTTGAAATCTCGTGTGATCGTGGGAATTTCATGAGTCCAGGCAACTAACCACTCTTACTAGATCCTATTATGTCATCTCAACAAGAACAAATTAAGTTGTTGAATTTCATACAGATGCTACATGATTTAATTACGTTCACAATAGAAACGTGAAATTATTTTGTTCAAATTACAAGTTAGACTTTTGTAAATGTAACAACCACCCAATTTCTTTTTTTTTGTGTGAATCCATTATTTGAAAGCAAGAACGTAGTCTGATAAAAAAAAAACTTTTTCCTTTTTTGGAGGCTAAAAGCAGCAAAACTAAAAGAAAAAAGAGTTATTACATCTTATGCATTTTCTGGAAACAACAAACATCAACAGTATCAGATTTGGTGCTATAATGCATAAGCATATTTCCAGTCTGTGTTTGCTATATCACTCAAGCTGCTAATTATCAACATCATTCAGACCTTACAAACGGATATCCATGTTAAGCTCTTCTGTACTAACATTACCTGTCGGTGTCAGATTTCTTGTCTATTGTGAGATTATTCAGGGCCTTTCAGGGAAACTCACCTTTTGGATTTATTTCTTGCAAAGTGGATGTAGCAGCACACCTGTGCTGGTGGTTACTATTAATGCAATAACATTACATTTTTCAGTACTGCAGTAATGTACTGTATTAAAGTCAGTTATTTCATTACAGTCACAGTTATGCTCTTAGTTCTTACAATGGTTTTTCAGTTATCTCGACACTGTGCAGATAGCTGTTTGTTTTCACTTTGTGTGCCAGGGAGAGGAAAATTGTGGCTTTGTACATCACTTCTGACGAGTGGAGATATGAACATTATTGATGTTTTTTTGTGCACAGACACACAGGAAGCCTAAATATGTTTTCCAATTCTGTTCATAATTTTTATGGATAGAATTTCTGGGCGTAGCCAAGTGACGGAGTGGAAGAGTCTAAGTATCTCCGGGTCTTGTTCATGAGTTAGGGGAGATCAACAGATGGATTGTTGCTGCTGCTGCAGTGATGCCGGATGTTGTAACAGTCCGTTGTGGTGAAGAGAGAGCTGAGCGTAAAACCACAGCTGTCGATTCACTGGTCGATCTATGTCCCTACCCTGAGCTATTGTCATGAGTTTTCGGTAGTGAACGAAAGAACGAGATCGCGGGTACAAGCAAAAGAAACGAGCTTTCTCCGAAGGGTGGTTGGCCTTTCCCTTATAGATAAGGTGAGGAGTTGTTCCATCCAGGACCAGCTCAGAGTAGAGCTGCTACTGCTCCACATTGCCAGTTGATGAGCCAGTTGAGGTTGTTTGGGCATCTCACAAGGATGCCTGCACAGTGCCTCCTAGGTAAGGTGTCCGGGAATGTCTCACCCACGGACAATCTGGAGGAGGTGGCTGGGGAGAGGGAGGTCTGGGCTTAAGCTGCTGTCTCCACGACACAGCCCTAGATAAACGGAAGGAAATGGATGGAACAATAACAATAACAATAATAATAATAATAATAATAATAATAACAATAACACCTCAATTGGCCAGGTGGATGAGTTAAACAAACATCACATTCAGAGTTGTTATGAAGAGGGAAACTATCTATAGAGAACAACCATTTTGTCACAGGGTTTATATATACGTTTTGATTACGTAGACTTGGTATTTTAACCCTTTCATGCATGAATTATGACAACCTAAATCTGGGTTTTTTCTCAAGTGTTTTTATTCATCTTTAGCATGAAAAAAAAAACATTTGAACTTTTAAAACATGTACTTTTCAAAGAGTTTTTTTACATGTCCACTTAGGTGACTGAAATAAACCTCTCAACCCAATTGTGATGTTGGTACAGCATTTGTAATAACATTATTTGACAAATAACACAGGTTACTGTGCAGTTTTTTATTCTGAAAGCTGCATTTTGAAGAGTATCATTTGGGGGTTTTTTTTAGCTTGGTGTAATATTTTGTATCTGTAGTATTTTGTATCTGTAGCATTTTGCTTGGCGCTAACTAGCAGGGATTGTCCCTGCTAGTTAGCGCTAGCAGTTTATCTGATAACTTTGGACTCTACCATCTTTTCCAAAGTTTGGTGTGTTTTGGATGAATTTTCAAGCAAATGAGTGATCTTCTCAAATTAAACAAGATATCAACAGGAATTGGCAAAACAATCCAGTGAACACATGTTGAAACAACTTTTGGATGTAACACAAACCAGATGTAACACAATGCTGGAGCTTTGTGAAAAACAGAATCCGACATGCAATAATTGCAAAATGCATTTAGAACACATTTCAGTGAATGTATGATGAATTTGTATTTCTCCTCCAAACAGCCTGCTGATCTGAGGTCAGTAAGGCAAGTCTATATTCAAAAACAATTCTAAAACCTTTTTGTACCCACAGTCTTACACTTAATAGCCCTGTTAGTGTGTATGTATCTTAACTTATTTATTTGTACAAATTAATCTTGTACTTCATATTAATTTAAGTCACATTTTTATGTTTTTATCTTTTAAGTTAAGCACATTCAGTTTACGTGAACTATAAAAATAAAATTGCCACTGAGGACCGATATCAAAGACTGACAAAGGATTCTTTTTTTGTCAAAGTTAAGGCGAGCTGAGAATAATGCTGTTTCTTTTCTTCTTTTCACTCTTTATCGATAAGCCATTTTAGGGACTCGTATTACCAACAAAAATGGTTTAAGTTAGATTGATTTTTCCCACTGAATTTTTTTGTCTGGTGCTACACAAAGACATATTGTATAAAAGGAAAGATGAACACTCTTTTATGAATCGAGTGTGTGCCACCACCAATCATTTAAATGAAATATTATTCTATAAATAAATGGACACACTAATTGGCTGCGAATGCTACCAAGGTACATGCCAGGTTTAATCTTTCCTCGTACAGCTTATTATCGCTTAAAGTAACAGAAATTGATCATGCATTCAAATTATTTCAGCAGTTTGTGACTCATGAGCACACACACACAGACGCACACACCCCGAATACTCTTGGAGTACCAGCGTTGCCCCATCCTGTGATTGCAAATTAGCGCTTACAGGCCTGTAGCTTCGGGTTCCATGATTGCCAATTATGTTTTACTCAGCCTCTATTCAGAGACTGAGTGGAGTGCTGTTGCATGAGTTATCACGGTCAGCATCCTCATTGTTCATTATTGCCACATTATCATTCTGGGTGGTGAAGTATTGATTTTGCTTGTCCTTGTATAGAAATCATGGCCATAAATATTACACAGTATTTGTTCTGCAGGGACGTGTACGGGCATTTTGAGAGGTGGTGGCTGAAATTTTAAAAAGGGCCCCCTGCCCCAGTAGTAATTTCTATTGTCCTCATTCTGGTGTCAGTTATAAGTCAGCAAACAAAATACCCTGCCAGGGCACACACATTTATCTCTCATATGTATGCACACACACATTCGCATTTTTCTGCTGTAGTACTGATGTATTTAAATATTTTACACTGCAGACATTTTGTAATTGTGATGCTTACATTTTCAGGCACATCTGGTGGAGTTTTTCTCTCTGTTTAACATTGTTTAATATTTAAAGAATCATTAAATAGCCTTTAACCTGCCTGTTCCCTAGTATAGAATCCAATTGTGTGTATTCAGGGCTAGTGAGTGGTTAAACCAAAGAGAGCATTGCTATTTCCATTAGCGAGAACCCATTTGAATTGGATAATCTCCTGTTGTGTACCGCATATGAGAAAGGACAGGTTCTGACAATATCTAGGCCAGATTCTCCTGACATCCTCCGCCTGACACCATTTCGGTCAAACATGCAAAACACCACAATAACCAGAATTTATAGATAAGTTGTTTCTCCAGAGAGGAAAAGACACAAAAACAGAAAATCAACGGACCACTCCAACTCAATTTTCTAAAGCAAACCTAATGCTCTCTAGCCAAGCCCCAATCACCAAACATGCGTCATCGTGTTCTTAATAACAAGGTGGAGAATAATCGTGAGTATACACAAAAGTGGGAACAATTATGGCAGCTCAAGTTGGTCTGGCCTCCTGAGGACTATGACTTGGACTGGTTGATATTTATTTGACAGAAAGACAAAAAATAGCCGTAATTATCTGAATTTGGCAGATTGGGGAGTGTGGATAGGAGCACAGTGTGAAAAAAAAAACTGAATAAACGGCATGCAGCTTTGCAGTTTTCCTAAGGGGAGGAGTGAGCTTGTAACTTGGCTCCTGCTGATACTGGAATGGCAGGCAGATTGGAGAGTACTAGTGTTTTGCACTCTTAGAACTACACACATTATCCTGACACTCACTGTGCATAAGAAAATATGTCTAAGCTACTTCAGGACTAAGGTTTACTTTGTAATATCTAAGGTGTGTAACAAATTCTAGTGCCAGGTGACAATTTGCATTCCAAATTTTGACACAAACAAGTCTCTAGCTTTGAGGTACATCCTAAAGTTAGCATGCTAAAATATTCACAATGACAATGTCCTGTTGATATTTAGTGCATAATGTTAACCATTGTCACTATCTAACATGATATTGTTGGCTTCATCATTCTGTCAAAGTATTAAAGGCGTAGATTGTGCACAATTGGCACCTATTGTACTTTTGTGTTTTTCTCAGGGCATCAAGTTGTTCATATACTTTATTCTTCCAAGCTGTGTTTTTTTTTTCTTTGTTTTTTCAGACTCGTAGAGGAGCCCCCTGTCCACTGTCACTCTCAAGCTGAGATGAATCAGATCTTTCAGTATGACATTACAGGAGTTGATGTGGAACACGTCCCAGTCAGCTTTGCTTTATTTGCAGCTTTATAATCTACAGGGTGTTTCACAATATCCAGTTCACCTGCTTTTGCTGTACAGTATTTTATACAAGAATCCATTTAATATATAAGTGACCTTAAAGAATATGACAAATGTTGCTTTAAAGAACATTTGGTGCTTCAGCATACATAAATATAAGATATATCTTTAACCTACTTTAGTGTGTGTAATTAAACTTTTTATAATCATGCTAAACTGCTGATTATTGTCATGCAAGAGTTTTGCATGTACATTATAATGCAACCACATGCAGAGTTATTAAAACCAAAGCAGAGATTTACTGAGTGCTGTTTCTTTGTTTTGCTTTGCTTTTTCGGTCCATTAAATGATTTTTCCTTGGAATTAACAACTTAAAAGAAGCGGTGAACAAAAAGACTTAAAAGAAAAAGATAAATGGGCCAGAGTTCAGAAAAAATACAGCTTTTCTGTTATGCAACAACAAAAAAGGTTTTTACTATGGATTATAGCCGTTGTGCTGAACAATTCTGATGAAATATTTATTTAATTACTGTGTTTGAAGTGACTACCTTTGAATTTTGGACAGTGATGAACAATTTTTTTTTAAAAAAGTTGTTTATAGATTAATGGAAAGCATCATTAGTTTCAGCCCTATAATCGCCCAAAGTAAGATGTAAAATGGAAAACCTGAGTCATTTATCTGCCTCCTGTCTTCTTCTTGTTTATTTGCTGAGGGGCAGCATTAGCAGACTGAGTATCATGTAAGGTAGATGAGTGTTTGTGATTACTCTGGAGGGGAGTTCAATATATGGATTTGCTTATCTCCTCTCTGCATCCAAAGGGGGCACGTCCATGTTTCCTGCTCTGGGTGGTAACACCAACAACAGGCTATCTGAAAGAACAAAAAACTGAAGCAGCTGGTAGATGTAGAGAAAGTGTTTTGTTTCTCTAAAGATGGGATATTTCCTATACTTGTTAAGTATTTTTTTCCAAAACTGCCTTTATCTGGATGGAATAATCATTTTGTGTAAGAGATAAAGCTATGACAAAGATCATTTTCCAACAATATTCCAGTGGATGCAGCTAATGTATTTGTGGAACTTTGTGCTTTGTAGTTTTAGAGAACCTTTTCAGAGTTAAGCCTATTAATGTTTTTAGTTATTCTTTAATAGTATACCTTCTAAGATGCTATCCATATGGCATCATGATCTCATCACTCTGTTTGTGTGCAATGTAGTCTGTTCAGATTAATCATTAATTCATCTGATTAATTAATTATTAGTTAATCATTCACTTTTTTGGTTTTTGTTGGGAGAAAGCAATTGTTAAGACATTAAAGCCTTGAACCTGCAAAGCCCAAGCGGTGTCACTGTGAGAATAGCACAGGTATACTCAGTGGATTCACAATGTCATGCCTCCTGCATTCACTAGTGAGTACAGTATTTCCAGTAGTGACAACAGAATTATTACCTATTTTGCGCATCATTTGAAAACTGTCAAGTGTGAACAATGTCCTGACTTGATTGCCCCAACATCGTTTGGAGTTTCCCATCATACTGAGTCTACAGTTTTGACATCATCGCACGAATCATCAGTCCTCTTCTGCTTATCTGGTTCAGGGTTGCAAGCGTGCTGGAGCCTATGTTAGCTGCCACTGGGCAGCGTATAGCTTAGAAAAGTCGCCCTAATTCACTAGAAGTCAGCCAAAATGCACGTCTTTGGACTGCAGGAGGAAACCAGCATTTCCGGAGAGAAACTGCACAGGAAGAACATGCTAACTCCACACAGGCAGATGGACTTAAACCCAGGAACTTCTTGCTGTGAGGTAACACTGGTGACCACCAAACCACTGTGCTGCTGTGCCACCCACATCATCACACTTTGCTTAATTTAATTATATAAGGTTTGGGATAGTTTAGAGGTTACACCTTTCAAACTTTTTCTATTATTGCGTATCCTGAGACTTTTTTTTAATTTTTACTTGTTTTGTGTCTGAATCTATATCATGCCTTGTTTTGCCTTATTTTAACCACCAATCCTAGCTCCTGTCTTTTTCTTCCTGTCTGTCTTGAACCCAGCCTTGAGCCTATCCCCAAGCAATCATTGCTGTAATACCTTACCATGAAGAAAAAGGCTGTTATGCGACTATAGAAAATTAGATCTGAAGTGGAACTTCACTTTAGCACAAGACTGAATTATCTTCATTTGAGCACAGTCAGCTTCAGCTGGCAACACACTGTCAGCTATTACAACCTACTGCAGCTACACCTCACAGTAAAAGTCCCTGAAGTTATTCTTCAGGGAGTGATAAATAAGTTGTGAGATCAGCAGCCTCCAGTTAGATGAAAAAGTATCAGCGTGAAAGCCCCGTGTGCATCCCTGCTGGAAGGAAGAAAAAAAAACTTTTGGGAAACTCATTTCTGCTGCATCTTGATCGCTTACGGATTTCATTTCTAAAGTGGCTTATGCAACAAACAGAATTTCTTTGTGCAGCTTTGGTCGAAACACACACAAATCAGCTGGTGTTGCTCATCAGTGAATTTCTCATGAATTATAAAACACATGCAGCCATTTAGTTGGTTTGTTCACAAATCAAAAACAATCACTCAGAGACTAAAATGGGGAAGGTCTGCACACAGGTGAACTACAATTTAATCATCGGAGAATTCAGTCATTAAATTGTTTATTGTGTAGCCCTTTTCCATTTTGTCACATGCAGTGACTGAATATTTTGTCTTTGGTGTGAGCACACTCAGTCTTTTTTCCTGTCATTACTCTGGTGCTGCCAAATTTAGATGCCTCATCAGAGTCAAAAGGAAGACCTAATTCTAAAGCACGCACCTGCCTTCTGCTCTCTAACAATGACAGCATCTGGTGTGTCAGCCATGAAGCAGGAAGTACATCACAGTTAATAGCTTTCTAATGAAAGGAAAAACCTGAGATTGATTATATATAGACGGTATAATGTAATTATAAAGACATTCTCATATACTCCCCAGATAAAGACCTTGGAGCCATAATTCAGCCAGGTATAAGGCATCATTGATTTACTGTGAGTTCACAGCTAATCTTCTGCTCAACATCAGTGGCTGCACTTCATTCATAAAAAGTATGCAAATGTTGCAGTGTCCTTAATTAAAAAGCCTTAGGCAGAATCAAAGCAGGGTCATTTTTCTCATGTTCAAGTAATGAAATATTTTCAGACATCATCATGTGCATGTACAACTTTGCTGCTATCGGTTGCAATGGCGATAGTGTGAGTGAAAAGCAAACTATAAATCTTAGTCAATGTTATGTCATTCATGACAGTTCCTCCATCCCATGCATCTATCTATCTATCTATCTATCTATCTATCTACAAACAAAATTCAGTTATTCATTTTTTTCAAGTAAGGTGCATATTTTATCTCTTTATAATTAAAACAACTTGGTGATCAACACAGTTAAATAAAAGTACCACAGGCACTCGGTGAGGGCCTTATACAATGTGAGAGAATTTTTTTTATATTTAAAACAATGATAAAAACAAATAAAAGTAAACACTAAAGTTAGTTAAAAACAGTAAATGTAAGACTGACATTGTGTAAGAGAAGAGATAAGTGCAGATTGAATGAACAAATACGATATAAACTAGAGCTGGGCGATAGAACGATAACGATATGTATCGCGATATAACTTTTACTCGATAGAGAAATTAAGCTATCGCGATAGACCTCGCCGCTCTTGTCCTCAAAAAAAAAAAAAAAAAAAAAAAAAAAAAAGGTCAGCCAATCCAAATTAAGTAGCGCAGAGCCGAACCAATCACAGCCGCAGCGTCACGTCGCGTGACTTGTTACGTACAGCACAAGTGCCAAGCCGCACGTGTGTTTGTTTGGGAAGCAGCCAGCGGGTAATGGAGGAAATGAGTGTGCCGACTAGAAAAATCAACCGAGCGTGACCGAAGAGAAAACAGATGATGGTTCCAATGCCGGAGAGATTGTCGAACGGAAGAGCCATAGAAGTTCCGTAGTGTGAAGGTATTTCGGCTATTTCAAGTCTGACAAAAAACAGAGTAGCGTGCACTGTAAATTGTGCCGAAAGCAAGTCTGGAAATACAATAAACTGGTGCATGCGTCACACTGTGCGCCACGTTATTGTTTCGGTGAAATGAATTTCTACAATACTGTTAATTCTACTCTCTGCAGTGTTTAAATGCTTACATATACACACAGTTACTGTCCTCCACACATACGACTCGGTTCTGCTTCTATGCCCCAGCTTTGTTTACTTTTTCCCACCGAGGCTTCTAGACTTCTGATTGGCCAACATTTCTGCACGGTTAGGAATCTAGCGCCACCTGCTGCTTTGGCATGTTCATAGCAGCGTTTTCCTTCATTTCTGCCTTTATGTGTGGACGGGATTATTTTTTAAAACGAAAACGGAAAATCTCCGTTTTCAAAAATACCCGTGTACGTGTGGACGTAGCCTCAGTCTCTGACTGGAAGCGCTAATTCGTCATTCGGCTTTTGTCAGACTAAAGTAACTGTTAAAACTGTTTGAAAAGCTCAGCTATACAACAAGGAGAGATTGAGAATTTCCTTTTAGTTCTCAGTTTATTTGATATTGACAAAAGTTAGTCAGTTTTGTCTGTTCTTCTGTAAAACAAACTAAGATTTATTTTTAGAATTAATATTTTGTTTCTAAGTGGAATTGACAATTTAGTCTGTTTCGTTTGTTCTATTTTGAAACTTAAACGCTTTAGCGGCTGCCTTTTGTGTAGTTTGCAATATTTGCCTTTATTTATCTGAAAAAGTCTCATGTTCCTTAAGTACATCTACCCTGTTGAACTTATTATGGGAAATAAATATTTAAATAAAAACAAGCTGCTGATTATTTCACATTTTACTTGTGAGCAACGGCACATTTAAATCTTACAAATATAGTTATTTGGCTTATATCGTGATAGATATCGTTATCGCCTGAAATGAAAAAAACATATCGTGATATGAAAAAATCTCATATCGCCCAGCTCTAATATAAACTATAAATCAAAGAAAAACATTGGGATCTTAACCTGACAGGTGTGCTCACCTGTCATAAAATGAAAGTGTTCATACCTGTCTAGTATAATTAGCATCTCCACAACAGGAAGTACATTATATTGAAAAACTGGATTGGATATGAGCAGAACCAGTCTTTGTAATGACATTATTGGACCGGTTTGTACCGTTCGTTTTGGCCCCCGGGCCACATGTTTGACACCCTGGCTTTAAAGCGAAATAACTGTTCCATGAGAAAATAATTCATCTGCAGTTGTTATTCCGCTTTTATATTGAACCACCTGTTTGTACACAATGAAGAGCGACCAAAGGTTGAAAACTACAAATCCCAAAAAGCTTTGCGCCACTCATTAGCGTGTGTTCTGCATGCAGTGGGGAGAAATGTAGAGTGTTAGGAGGCGGAGAGTCAGTCTGCTCACTGTGGAGCTGTGTAGGGGCAGCAGGAGGAGCCGACACCGACAGAAAGGAGCGATTCAAAGAAAGACGTGAACGTTGCTCAAATGCACAAAATTGGGCTTTGAATTACGCCGGGAGCAACGGTCGTGTGGTTTATTCGGAGCCTTTGGTTTGGACAGAAAGGGTGTAGACTACGGACACGGCAATCCCCTTTACCCCCCCTAAAACAGCGAGAGGAATCGGAAAGAGGTGAGAGGAAAACCGTTTGGGACTGTGAGACATTTAAAACTAGCGAAGACAGAGAAACGCTCCACAATTGGCTCAATTGAAGTTGAAGGAACAGTTCTGGTGGGCTGTAGGAACATGACCGTCTTCAGTTAGCCTTTATATGATTTTTTCCTTCTTAATAAATGCAGTTGTTCGCCGGTCTAGTCATTTTTTAAAAGCCCCCATAGGTGTAAATTGTATCCCATTAGAAATGGGTGAGGTTTGTCTGCTATACAAAAGACTTGCGCTTCCTTTCCAGTCAGCTGAAGTGAATTTATGTCGTTTTCTCTGATGGATGTATTTTTTGTTTGTTTTTTTGGTCGCCTTCCGTCTTAAGACAGCTAAGGTTTGATGTATTGAACACTTATTTGGAAGGCTTTGTGTTGACGGCGGGGAGCGCCTTAGAAAAACAGAAATGTGGAAATGCATAGCAGCCCGTGTAAACCCTTGTTATTTGGCAGTGTTACAAAGTAACCAGCAAGACTACGTGTGTGCGCGCGCACGTGTGCGTGTAAGCCTCTGGGTGTGTGTAAGCGTGTGATTTCTTGGCTGGGGAGACTGGGGAATATTTGCATTTGGTCCAGTATAGAAACAACAGCGATGATGAACAACTAAATAGGAAGATGGTTAAAGTGCAGCTGACCACCAAAGTGCCAGAATCTTCTCGGTGAGAGCTTCAATGGGCCTTTTTGCCCTCTAAAGTTTAATCATTGCTGCAAAACCTTAGAAAAAAGCGGTTATGTTACATTTACGCCCATGTTAACGACCTTTGTACGTGCAGGAAAGGGGGTCCTGTTACTTGGACTTTATTCCCCCTCACAGTTCAGGACGGATGTGGACTGTTTGGGATTTAAAGCCACATAGGAAGGAAGAGGGGATCAGTGGATAGACTAGAGAAACTGGACGAACCCCTGCCAAGAATTTAGTTGCAGGGCAGGCAGGCAGTGATGTGGGATGTGGAGGATGAAAGCACCGAAAAACCAGCTTGCCAACCTCTTGTAGCTCACTAAATAGAGTTCACTCTTCTTTGTAGGCTGGAAAATATCTGTAAAAGTACTGTGCATGATGATAAATGGTGTCAAACTGCTTCAGCTTATATGGAGACTCTTTAGGGCAGTAGATGTGTAAATAAATTACGCACTTGTGTTTTCCACTGTCTGCTTCTAGGAGAGTAAACTATGTCTCATCAACTGCTTACTTGACTAATTAGGACATATTGATGATTTTTTTTTAATTTGTGTCTTCTCATTTTGTTTCTGTTTTCCAGGGAAGGAGGCAGGCTTAGTGTGTTATTGGAGAAAGTCATTCAGCACTGGCAGTCTATTCCATGTTAATGTAATGGAAACACCCTTTTGGTCGGTGGCATCTGAAATGCATCAGTGGAAATATATCAGTAACTTCCATGGCTAATTCTATCAAGCAGCGGTGGCTTGAGTTTGCCAGTGGATGCACTCAAGAGCCGAGTGCCCTGCCATGCCCAGCGCCATGCTAAGGCAACACATTCATAATAACAAGGAGCACTTAGTTCAACCAGTGGGGAAGCTATGGAAAAAGTTGGTGGAAAATCTATGGTTTAAACCTCAATTTTAAACTTCCTTTTTTCAGTTTGACCTACATTTTCTCTAACGCTTCATAGCTCAGTTGCTTTTCCTGCCATCCACAGCGACTCGGCTTTTTTCTCTACTTTTCACCCAGCTTGCCTTCACTCTCGCTGCTTCTTAAAACCAAGGACAGCTAAAGTGCATCCTTCTTTTGCACCTGACAAAATGGATGTTCGAATTTAAAGCCAGCCTTTGTTGGAGATGAAAATGTGAAGGGGCGTAATGAAGGGAACCTGAAGAGGAGGAATAGGTGGAACAGCAGCACTAGATCAAAATGGCCCAAACCAGTTTGCTGAAAGGGAAGCGCTTTTACTGCCGGGAGTGGGTATTCCATAAGATTCAGCATTGCCTCCAGGAGAAAACCAACAACCTCAGTGGAGTAATCAGCACTCCCAGTAAACAGCCCCCGTTGGCACCTGGTGGTAGTGCGTCCAACCCTGGCACCCTCACAGCAGGATCTGCAAAGTCGGGTAGCTCCTGGGGTGTGTTGCTGGTGGGAGGGCCAGGGAGTGGGAAAACTGCACTGTGTACAGAGCTGTTATGGCCCACATCAGCCCAGGGAACCCACCGCGGTCTACACCAGCAAAGCCTGGCTTTCCACTTCTGCCGGGCAGATGACTCGGACACGCTGTGCGTCGGCGGTTTCATCCGAGGTCTGGTGGCTCAGATTTGCCGCAGCGGGCTACTGCCAGGATATGAGGAAAAGGTGCGCGATCCGGCTGTGCAGAACACTTTGCAGCCTGGAGAGTGCGAGAGGAACCCCACAGAGGCTTTCAAGAGGTAAAGACACACACACTCACACAGTTAAAGTATGACTGCAAGCAGATGATTTCACAGATTAGCACCTCTTTACAGTGAGACGGATAACTAATCCATGTCGACAGGACCTCATTCTTTGCTTAATCAATTAGTCAACATTGATAATAAAAGCAAATTTTGCAGCTTGCCCAATGTGACTATTATCTGTTTTTGTCAGCTTTTATCTCATTGTTAAATACTGGATGATTAGACATGTACACCACCATCCTGTTTTTCAGTCTCTATCAGTTTTTTCCTGTTGATTCATTAAAAAAAATAAACTGATGCAGTTGTATATCTTACTGAAACAGCTACCTATTGCAGCACTGCACAAAATTACCTGAATTATGATTCCTTTTTGGAAAATATAAATCCGCCTATTAAGTGTTTCTTCATATCTTCTTGCAACTTTAAGTTTAAAAAAAAAAAAGAAATGGTAAAAAAACGGTGTTTCAGGTAGTAACGGAAATCTAGGAATTTGGTTTGACTAGAAATGTAAAGTGCAGTCAGCCCATCCCCCCCCAAACCTACCCTCTCCACCTCCTGACCCTGATGCACCTCCCCCCGTTTATTTTTTTTTCCCTGCACACACTCATGACATAGCTCCGCCCCAGTAGCCTCTCCAGTTATTTCTTGTCATGGTTTTGTCTGTCCCCCCCGTGCGACATGCTGGGTGGGACTGTCCCTGCTTGGCTTCGGATTCAGGAAAGGTCAGATATTTTTAAGTTGTAGCTTAGCTCACGAGGTGAGAGACTCATGAGAAAGAAGCTTTGAAGTACCACTGACTCACTGACCTGGGTGAACTGAACTGTGATTGTTAGGTTCACCTGGGTCAGTCCAACACTGTGCAAGATGATGAAGTGCACATGTAAGGCTGAAGTACAGTAGGCTTGTGGGATTCGAGCACCCTGCCCGGACATGTAATACGATCAAGATGGACTGTTATTGCAGACGGGGGCTTTAAATGGAGCTGCGTGCGTGCGTTACTTGCACGACTTGTCTACACAGTATAGGTCAGGCCGTCTATGCAACACAGGCTGGAATGCAGCACTGTACACACACACTCACGTTTCTCATCTGGCCATCTGGTGATGCTTATTGTACCATCTCAGCATCACACACAGGAAGAAAAGTAGGTCAGATGTTCACTAAGGTAAATCATTTTTCAATTACTCACCAGTCAACCTAACCCACTTTTCTTTTTTTTCTTTTTTTTTTAAACCCACTCATTCCTAAGGGAATGCTTGTCTTGTCATCGTCTTGTAATCACAAGGCTTCCACCAATGATTCAGACTTCAGTTTGCCCCTCTGAGGTAAAACACAGGTTATCATA
Organism: Haplochromis burtoni; assembly: GCF_018398535.1. Taxonomy (NCBI): domain Eukaryota; kingdom Metazoa; phylum Chordata; class Actinopteri; order Cichliformes; family Cichlidae; genus Haplochromis; species Haplochromis burtoni. Next base: position 1,248,479 of record NW_024582434.1, read on the forward strand.
GAAACATTGAAAAATAGACTGAACCCAACAGGGACAGATTTTTCACTTCAGCTCTGCTCTGTGTCACTCTGAATGTTGAGGGCCTTTTGCGGACACTTCACTGAACCCAGCCTCGTTAAGCAAATATTCTGTAACACTCGAGACCTCAGGCTTTAAATCTGCAGACAACAAAGACACAAGGCCCATTATCTCTGCCTGTTGTGTTCGTCAGCCACATAAACAGTTGAGTAAATGCCTTATCGCCATCTCAGGTGTAAAAGCATCCCAGGCGCTGTTGTACACAAAAATCTGAACAGATCCCCTGCTGATCGAGATACTATCTGGATTCAAGAAGTCAAGATTGCATCTGGCAGTGGCATTTAGAAAAGTACAAAACAAAGAAGGACGTGGAACAGTGTTATTCTATGAGTAGTAATTTACATTAGGACTAATGTTTACACAGGGATTCACGTCTTGTTTGGATTCAACTACCTTTGGGTTCACATTTATTGCAATAAAAGTCCCACAAGTTTCATTTAGTTAAGGGTCTTGTTTAACACGTGTTTTTTTTTGAGGAGCTGTTGACCCCCTCCCCCTCCTCCCCTGCCTTTCAGCTGTGATTTTAAACATTACCTAGTGAGTGAGTGCAAGAGGCCCTGCAAAATTCTTTGGCCTAGTCAAAGACAAACAAGTCAGTTTTGGTAGTAATCACCAGCACTGTGTTAATACAATGGGTTTACATGGGTTTACGTCCACTTACTTCTACTCCGATACCACAACTAACCAAAATTTGGACATTTTAATAAATCCCTGCACATTTTTATGAACCTGAAGGTTTCCCCCATGTTGTAATCCTTAATTTCTGTGTTTTATTGCTGACAGGTTACAAACAGATGTAGCATGAGCAGTGACTTTAATAATAAGAACCAAATGTACTATTTAAATGAAGGATATCTTCAAAGTAGAGCTAATTTTTAAGTATCACTAGAACAATCTTGCATTTTAAGATGTCCTGTGGACATGATGATTAAATTAACAATAAATGGCAATCAAGTGAATAAACAGAATTAAAGTAAGTTCTTAAAATTTACCTGATTATCTACTGATTCATTGATTGGATACTTATCTGTCAGTCCAGTATCTCTGCTAAAGGACAGATCAGTTCAGTTTTGATGTTAGTTCATGTTTACTAGATCAGATGTCAGCAGTGCATCCATAAACCTGCGTGTGGAGCACGGAGAGTGCTAATGACGAAAGGTCAGGACTTTGGAGGCATTTCACGCTGGCACACAACAAGTTTTGTTCATTTCTTTGCAGTTGTTTGTAACTTTACCGATTCAACAGCAAACGGTGATTCGACGATGACGGAAAAGAGCAGTCGATGGAGGTTTTCCTTGTTTCCCCCGCTCTTAAGTCCAATTTGCTCAATCGGATGAATTTCCATCTTAACCTGTCTGTTAACTGCTCTGTAAAGTTTGCAAAGGAGCAAGTGGTGAAACAGAGAGCAGTGGAGGCAATAAAGGAAAGAGGCACAGAAAAGCAATAATTCAGAAATCTACATGGGGATTTATGCTTTCAAGTTTCTCACATCCTGTTTTTTTTTTTTTTTTAAATTTTTTGTATGTTGGATAGACAAAAACATCTGAAATGCTTTTTCTGAGTTTTTTTGGCCTAAAATAATAGAAAGGAAATAACCCGAAGGTCAGTAAAAAAAGAAAAATCTGTGGCCTTAATCGTAACATCAACAAAAAAATCCTTTATTAGATTGTGATCATGACTTTAGTTCTTTTAGCCAGACTTTCTATAAAGTCTTTTTTAATTCATGCCTGCATCAAAAGGCAGTTTCACCTTTTAATTTGCCCTTTGTGTGCTTCAAGTCTGCCAGTGCCAGCGTGTGTCTTGTTCAGACAATAAACTTCATAAAATAAACTTTGGTACATTCACTGCTTGCCGTCAGAGCTATCTAAAGGCTTTGACACTTGAGTTGCAGTGTATCATCAAAGATTCGACTTCCAGACAAAGCCAAAGCACATTCCTCTGTCTTTATCGCTTCTACTGTAGTCTGTGTCTTAGCGGTATCAAAGGCCACTGCCATGTTTTGACTGGAGTCCTCCCGTTTGAATCAGTTTGTGATTTTTAAACAACCAGTCAGCCTCCTGTCATCCAACATGCGTAACTTTCTCCCTTCAGGACAAAAGAGCTGACTTCGAAGAGGTGGAATTAACTCAGTCGCGTTGGTCAAATGACAGGCAACAGTTGCTTTGTTTTTGTTTTTTTTCCCCCCTTGATGGGACAAAGCAGGCTTTTAGTGTAGGTGTGACTTATATGTGGATCTGTTGTAAGGCTATTCTCCAGTAAGCAGGAGTTAAGTTTGAATTGCAGCTGGATGAGTTTCTATTTTTATAGAAAGGGCACAGACTTCAGAAATGATGAATGACTGTGGCTTTAACTGGTGAAAAAGATTTGAACTTTCTTGGCAATGTTTTATTCCCTGAAGAATTGTCTGTGGAAGAAATTGATGATGCAGTTTTGAGATTTTCCTAAAAGATGGTTAGAAATGTTGATTTTCTGGCAGCTTCATCAGACGGTTCTTTGTAAAAGATTTTGCTTGTTGCTTTGTTCCAAACAACTGTTGATACTCTGGAAAAATAGTCACATCAGTCAAAGCTAAAGAAAGATTAGATCAGCTGTTCTTGCCTCCGGTGAGATCATGAATATTGTTAAACCTTTTTTTTTTTTTCCCTAGTCATTTTTCTAGACAGTATTGCAACAATGGGATTTCCTTTTTAAGCATCTTGACATGTGACCGATTATGCCAGAGAGATAAATGTAGTGACGTTTGCGAAGGCCTCTGATCTGATTGTTACCTAAACAAGAGAAAGCTTTAAATAATATAAAATTAACGTAAAACTGTGACCTCACCCATATTGGCTGCCCGAGTCTGAAGTAAAACTAACCAAGCGGGAGCTCTGCGGTGTTTTTTTCTCTTTGTGTTGACTTTTTGACTGTTTCACGTTGGGCGGCCGTGCTTATTGGGGTTAAGGGACCTTAAATGAAAGCAGCTCGCTGGCTTTCATGTGGTGCACGGCTGTGGAAAACTCGCTGCAGATTAGGCCCACATTTTAGAAACCAAAAAAAGACTCCCAGTGTGACGCATCAGCTCCAGTAGAGCAGATGAGGAGAAATGGCAGCACTGGTGTGGCTGCACCGATGACTCAGCAATCTAATGCCAACGTCTGTCTCCACACCACCGGCTATGTGTGTACTTTTTGTTAGAGCTTATTTGTTTGTGGATATGTCTGCCTACATGCTGCATGTGGATATACAAAACTGATTCATGTAATTGTTACCCTCACACACTCACAGTCAGCATTGCTGCAAGTTTATACTCATTCATGAAGTGGAGCTCCTTTCTGATTGTTCATTTAGTCTACAGAATATTGGATAATTGTGGAAAATGTAAATCATGTTTGTAGAACCCAAGATTAAATCTCCATATGATCTCACAGTCTAAATAAAAGTCCCTAATTTATTAGGGCTTGGAACAGAGGAAAGCAGCAAATCCTAGCTTTTTTCAAAGCTAGACTTGCTGAATGTTTGCCTGACATATTACTTAAATGGTTAAAGCCCCTGAAAACTTGATGAAAACTTGATGAGTCAGTTACAATTTGAAACTTTCAAATTAAATACAAGCAAACTTCTAAGACTTTCTAGTGTTTGAATGGTTTAAAGAAAAGGGTTAAAAACAAACTGGACAAGTCTTCTGTGGCTCATCCGGATTGTGTGGGTGTGTTTTAAACCCGTTTGATTGATAATGGTCTGGAAACCTAAGCAAACAATCCCACAACTGTCATCGCATTTTGCTGCAGAACCCTGATTGGTAGAGATGAATATGAGATCACCTTTTTCCAGCAGAGTTCCACCCACTTGAATTCTAAGGAGCTTGGAAGAAAAGTGTCTGGACTTCTTTAAGTCTCCTTGAAGATGTTTCACCTCTCATCCGAGAAGCTTCTTCAGTTCTAAGAGCAGTTGGTGGAGAGTCCCAGTTTTTAAGCCCTACCACATGTGGGACCACCACATGTCCCAGTGGATACTGGACTACCTCACAGAACGTCCACAGTATGTGAGGACACAGGGCTGTGTCTCTGACATGCTGGTCTGCAGTACTGGGGCCCCACAGGGAACTGTGCTGGCACTGTTCCTCTTCACCCTCTACACTGCACACTTCTCCATCAACTCCCCATGCTGCCACCTACAGAAGTTCTCTGACGACTCTGCCATAGTCTGCCTCATCACAGGTGAGGATGACTCAGAGTACAGACAGTGGACTCTGGACTTTGTTGACTGGTGTCAGCAGAACCACCTGCTGATCAACGCCGGGAAAACCAAGGAGTTGGTGGTGGACCTCTGGAGACGCAGACCCACCACACTGGCACTGGTGAACATCCAGGGAGTGGACATTGAGATAGTGGACTCTTATAGGTACCTGGGTGTTCACCTGAATAATAAACTGGACTGGAGCCACAACACTGATGCTCTTTACAGGAAGGGTCAGAGCAGACTCCACCTGCTGAGGCGGCTCAGGTCATTTGGAGTACAGGGAGCACTTTTAAAGACCTTCTATGACTCTGTGGTGGCATCTGTCATTTTTTTACAGTGTTGTATGTTGGAGCAGTGGGTTATCGGCAGCTGAGAGGAAGAGGTTGGATAAACTCATCAGGAAGGCCAGCTCTGTTCTGGGGTGCACCCTGGACCCAGTGCAGGTGGTGGGAGACAGAAGGACTCTGGCCAAAATAACATCTCTGATGGACAGAGTCTCCCACCCCATGCATGTAAATGTTGCTGAACTGCAGAGCTCCTTCAGTGACAGACTGCTGCATCCTCGATGCATGAAGGAGCGTTTCCGCAGGTCCTTCCTCCCTGCAGCTGTCAGACTGTACAATCAGAACTGCTCCCAACAAACATAGATGTTTACATCTGTGCTGAACTGCAATAAGTTAATTAACCGATTTGCACTACAACCTGGTTTTAGGGCTGAACGATATATCGCATTTGCGATAATATCGCGACATGATCAAGTGCAATTTTCTAACCGCAAAGGCTGCGATTATACTCTGGACATGTCCAAATTCATGGGCTGCATCCTCCTGAGGCCGCATTTGTAGACCGATTAGTCACAGCGACGCGCCGAAGGCTGTCCAAATTACTACCATATCCCAGAATTCATAGCGCGGCCCAGCCAAACTCCAGTTTCCAGCAATGGCGGCCGCTACTAAGTTTTAAAATTACTCATACTAATCTTTCTGGGTCACAAAATAAACTTTTAACATATTTTCAGGCGAGAAAGTAGTTGTGTAAACATCAAATATCTGCTCGGTTTATCAAGATATCCCATATTTGCAAAAGTGCTTCGACGTTTTCAGAGGCGTCTGCTACCCCGGCTAGCTCGACAGCTAGCCGGGAGCTCGAGGGTTACTGATGCGGCCGAGAACGGCACAACTCCCGGCACATCATTTTCAGATCACCGCGGAGTTTCGCTGCTCGGGTTAAACGTAATATATAAGTCACTTAGACAACCTAAAAATGTTATTGTTGGGCTTTTTTCGTGTTTTGTTTGTTCGTGAGTAAATCGGTTTGGCTGAGATTAAAGTTATTAGATTAGATAAAATAAAACTTTATTAATCCCCCGGGTGGGTTCCTCCTTGGTTTTTACACAGCTGACTAAACGTCAAACAGAAAACTGTATTAAACAGAAGTATGAGACAGTCGAGAATTTACACCAGTGTCTGGTTATATTTTAGATAGCAAGAAGCAGACGGCCGAGTTTATTAAACTCCACCGAGACAGCGGTGACGCTAATCAGAACTAGACCGTCCAATTTCACGCCTTTAAATTTTAAAGGCGTGTTTGTGTGTGTGTTTATACAATTGCTATTATGTTTGCACTTTATGTGTAATGTTACTGACTGCAGAGATCAGTAAGATGTGTGTATTTTTTATTTATTAGTTTTATTTATTTAATATTATTTTTTAATTGAATGACTGTCTAGTAGTTCACAGATGTCGAAAAACTGAGTGTGGTAAAGCCACTGATTTTTTTTATGTATATTTCTGCAATCGCACATTGTACTGACTTTCATTTTAATGTTTACACCAGGGTTCCTTGTCAGCACTTTATGCTCAGATGTTTGTAAGCTAAAAATAAACTATTGTGTATGTTCAAATATACTGTTGTGATTGAAGAAGTTAAATAAAAATGTCAGTCATCAATTCATGCATCACCTCATGTCATCATAACAGAGGTCTGTCTTCCAGGAAAGAACAGTTTAAAATTAATGTAATATAGTATTGGCCATACTATATGATGTATTGCTTGTCTTTGTTTAATAATACAGAAGACAAAGACCTTAAAAAATAATCGCATATCGCATCGCAATCGCAATATTGGGGCAAAAAATCGCAATTAGATTATTTTCCATAATCGTTCAGCCCTACCTGGTTTGCCTCTTATCTGTAGTTATTTTTATTTAATTTAATAACTGTACAGTACTCTCTGTATATAGTAACCATTGTCCTTAATGTAAATATGTAAGAAAAATTGTGTATGTTTCTGTTCTGTGTCCTGTGTACTGTTTGTTTGTATATGTGTCTTTTTGGCTGCTGTTACAACCAAATTTCCCCTTGTGGGACAATTAAAGGATTATTCTATTCTATTGGAGTGTATTCAAGAAACTTAAAGAACTCCAGATGCTTGTCTTTCCAAGCTCCTTAGCTTACGATGACCTTGATGGACACCCACTTTCAACCCATCAAAACAACTAAGGACCAAAAACAAATTTTGCTCATTGGAGCACTTCTCGGGGGCTTTAATCGAATATTGATATTATTTTTAGAAAGCAGAAAGCTTCAGCATCGCTCTGCTGCCCTTTGTTACCAGAAATCTGTGAATCCAGGTAAAACCTCTGCTTGAAGGTTTACCTGTCAGTGCTGAAATCCTTCCCATTGTGTGTATTTGTGTGCTTAAGCTGCATGGACCCAGCTGTGGGTCTGTGTACATCTGTGTGTGAGGAGAGCAGGAGCACAGCAGAGTACTGGATGAGGACAAGAGGGAGGGGAGGGGGGCCCAAAAAGGATAAAATTTCAGATTCCTTTGACGGTATTGGATAGCTGGCCAGGAATGCACACCTCGTCTGGGTTGGGAAGAGCTCGGGGGGATTTGGAATAGTTATGGTATGAGGAGGTATGCATGGTGGCAATGAAAGAAGTGTGTTTACACTTTGTCAAATCATTAAAGAGCATCATTATATAGATGCATAACGTTGAATGAGGAGATACCTTTTTATTATAATTTACCAAGAAATTGGTCCATTTTGAACAACTACAATTGGAATTACTTTGGGTAATAAGTTGACTATAATACTCTCACACAGTGAACACAGTGTAGTCATTGTGTGTGATCAGTCTCGTGAGATGCTTTCAAATAAAAAAATAAAAGTCATAAGACTCACATTTTAGTTAATCTAATCTTTATCACTTTAGCAATGGTCTATTAAGAAGATTCTTTTCGGACTTGCCTTTGAAAGCTGTAGCCGTTTTTGCATGAAAGCAACTTGGATCTCTTTTCATATGCTTCTCACTTCCCCCTGACCAAGCAGTCTCCAACACACCATTTCTCGGTCAAGCAGGAGGCATTTGTCTGCTCAGGGATTCAGCGCAGAATTGATCGTGCAAATCCATTAAGAAGAGATCAGATTCTTGCATTGTCCAGCAGGTTTAAAGAACCGCTGAAGAGAACACTTTTCAAATACTTACAGGGCTTTTCTAAAATGATTTTTGTTTTGTTACTTTTGTGTTATGTCAGATAATCTGCCTTCAAGGTTTATACACCTGTTTTGATGCCACAGGCTAAAGCGTGGCCTGAAGTCGAGCATGGCTGAGATGTCGGAGCCCTTTTCCCAAATCCTTAAGTATCTTAAGACGTCAATATAGTAATTCATTTTTCTACCAATGGCACAAGTAGGTGCAGCTTTTCATGCTGTATGCCCACATTATAGCCTGACATAAACCCCCACCTATTGCAAATGTGGTGAACACTATACAATGTTCAAAAAATAATGCTATCTCAAATTACTCTAAATAAAAGAAGAAATACACCAGATCAGCTACAGTCTTAGAGTTGTCATTAAGCTGTCAAAAATGATACGCATATATTTTGTCATACTTTTTCTGTTATTGTTTTATGGTTGTCCATAAACTGCCTTTAAAAAAAACCTTTTTTTTATAGGGAATCTTTTAAAAAATATATAATTCAATTGAAAAATTAATAAATTAAGATGTAAAGGGTGGTGGTGGACACAAGTTCATCAAGAAGAGGAGTTGGGCCCTAACTAGGCTTTGTTTTGACTCTAAAGTCTGCCTCGCAAGGGCAGCCGCCGGTCGTTGGCAGTCTGCTTCCACCTGGGAATGTCTGCGGGGGCAGATGAGGCGAAGAGAGAGCCCCAGGAGGCAGTGGACTCAGATGCCTGCTTGAGACATGCTCAGCAGCCAGTGGGTGAATATTAGAGAGCTGGTGCAGACATCTGAAAGTTGGATTGGGTAAGAGACCCTGAACAGTTTGGAGACACTAAGGAACCAATAACCCACCTACAGCTTTAACTGTGAAACTTTGAGAGATTTACGTGCTGTAGATGCGTCTTGTTGACCGAAGGCTTTCCGTCATCCTGGCTGAAGCTGCTCTAAGCAGCAAGTGAGTTTAGTGTGGGTTTGAATTTCTCTGCTGTAAAGGAAAGGTGTGCGCTTGATTTGCTGCAAGTGCTTCATAGCAAAATTTAATGCAAGACAGTAATAATTTTCGCATTATTCCCCACTTCCATAATCATTCAAAGCAGAACTGATACTTAAATTATTTGGTCACCCAGCCCCAGGTCTACCTGCAGTTCTGGCAGTAGTCATATGTCTGTCTGGTTGTGGATGGAAATATTTGTCAGAAGTTGATCCCTTTTAGTTGTGATGGTTGGAGCCTTTGTGGATTGGGGTTTTCAGTTAAGATGCTAGTTACCCTTAAATTTAGACAAGGTCACACTTCCACAGTTAGCCCATTCCTCCACCTGACAAAAATAATGTCTCTCTTCTGAAAGGCTGTTGAACTCTCACCTTTTTCCTTCTGAAAGTAACACTGGAAATTGAATGCTCACTAAGAATTTGTTGGGATGAGTGAATTCACATGAATGCCAAGGTTTTCTAGCTGAATACTGGATTGTGAGGCGATAAGGTTGTTTGCTTTTCTTGACAGTGGTTTATTTGCTGTGGCTGATGAGTGTAAAATTTCAGTTTCTGTTATTTGATGTGGTATTTTTTTTCTATTTTAGATAAATTAGTCCTGAACACATTGATATTTTGTAAGAAATCTGTTTAATATATTTACAGGATGTAAACACAATCTTAGAGGCTTTACAGTTGGGTATCTCTATTTAGATTACACGTTTACTGTTTTTTCTAAGAGACAACTCGAATGTCTTTTTGCTGATTAGGCAGCACTAAATGTACCATACTGGTGCACTTAGTACAACATACTGGTGGCTTTGTCAGGCTAGACATGAACAGAGTGGTGCGTTTTAAGCAAAATGTTTGTGTGGGTGTGCTAATGTGGTTCACGATGACATTATTTGAAAAGTCAAAGGATCACCGAAGTTAATAGCAGCCATCTTAGTTGGCTTTTTACTCCAAATGGGAAATGTCAACCTCAAAGTGGTGTTGGAGTAAAAGTGAAGGGATCACTGAAGTCAACAGACTGTGTCCTTTGGGGACCTGGAATAGCAATCCATCAAGAAGTAATTTAAATACCCAAGTCAGGAACAAAGTGGTGGGATAAATAATAAATTGTCATAATTTTTTTAATCGAAATTATAAATCTATTATAATTCAGCCCTGTCCAGGAAACAACATACAGTCCTGCAGAGTCTTGTGAAAACTAAATATAGCCTTACTCTCTTAATTCCTATAGAATCAGTAAGTAGTAGCCATGTGCTGATAATCAAATGGACTTGATTACTTGATCATCAGCGTGTGTGATATTGTGCCATTTACAGGTCAGGAGAGTTCAGATGTGTCTTAACACAATGCCACAATCTTCCCAAGAGGGGATGTCCCCAACAGATTTATCTAAAGGTTGGACTATGCAGTCCAAACTTTAGGTAAACCCCAAAAGCATTGGGTCTCACAGACTACAGGCCTCAATTGGCATATTAAAAGTTCATCACGGCACAATTAGAAATTTAGTCAACAAGGATGGCTTGCTTGTAAAGGTTGTCAAGCGAAGGCCTCTTTTCTCAAAAAACAGCATAGCAGCACATTTTAAGGCTTGCCAACCTGGATCTGAACAAACTAATAGACCGCTGTGTCCTTTGGAGAGATGAGACCAAAGTGGAGATGTCTGAATTTAAGGCAAAGCACCACTTTGGCAAAAACCAAACGCTTACTGTCATCTCGGTTGTTGGCAACTGCAACTGACAAAGGCTACCTCATGTCATCATTATTGGCTTAAACTTATCATACCACCTGTCAAGCAAGGTGGCTGAGGGGCAGCGAAATTGGTGATGGGCTTTTTTGCGGAGTTGATCATGAACTGTCACATAGCTAAAAAGAACTATGATTAAATGCCTGTGAACCTCAACGGACAGAAGTAATGTTGAAATGAAGAGAATTCATCCACCACGACATAAGAGACTGATAAGTCATTCAGAAAATGAGGAGAATAAGTTATTGATGCGAAACGAGGTTCTGCAAGCTATTGAATCATGGGCCGTACTTACTACTTACAAGCTCACATAGAGAACGTGTGTGCAGAGTAGCTTTATGTTAATAAAATGGTGCCGTTAATCAGAAAAATGTCATGACATGTTTTAAGCTCATATTCCACTCCAACAAAATACAGTTGTTTGAGTTTAATAGGGATTTTTTTTTTAACATCACCTAATTCTCCGCTCAGTCATTTTGAACAAATGATTATCATGCCCATTTCAGTATTTTTGAAAAGCAACTAATTTTCTGCTGCAAGGTTGACATCCTCAGAGGATTATCTGTCTAATAACTGAACTCAAATTAATGTAAATATGCCAGTCCAAAGCTTACATAAGTGCTGTTCTGCTCCTGTGTAACCACTCTGGATCAGACCACGTTTTTTTGTTTTTGTTAAAGCTTAAAAGTCCAGCTTTTTTCAGTGCATAAATGTTTTCCCCAAGTCTGTAATAAACCCATAGAATTGCAATTTATGTCCAATCAGATGAAACTGGAGTTGGATGATAACAGATTGAGCAGGAAACAAGACCATATGGTCGATCCCAACATAATGGGAAGAATACAGTTAAAGTGTGTGAGCCTCTTTGTTCAGAACATTTTGCCCACCGCACCAGTCACTCTTATTGTTCTTGTCAGTGTGATTACTTTCGACGGGATGATTGCAGTAATATAATTCATAATGTACGAATTGCAAAGGAAACTGTGAGCAAACGATCTGCAAGATAGTCGTCCCTTTCAGTTTGGATGAGCCGGTGTATGAGTCAGCTGATGTCATTGAGCTCTGTGGTATTAAATAGTCTTGACTTTGCAAAGATGCTGAGCAGGCTTCCTCCAAATTGACTCAATACTAAATGAAGAGAGAGAGGGTTTTTTTGCTTTGTTTTTTAAAAGCAAAGGCCTCACTTCAACTTTTGTGTCTTTTTAAGCCATTATGGAAGAAAGATTTGTTGGTATCTCTCCATGTTGTGATCTGTCTGAAACTAAGAGCTAAACTCACCTGCTGGTTATTCTTCAATTAACAGAGCAGTGTCAAGGCCATGCATGGATCTTATTTTTGCTGTTTTCTAATCATAGTTTTGGTGTGCATACAGTGTGTGGGTATCGGCTAGCTCTCTAAAATGAGCTGCGTAAATTTACAAGGCACTGGCTCGGCGCCCAGCGCTGCCTTGTCGCCCCAGACGTCTTCACTGAACGTTTCACTGGAAGCTTCGCTTTGACCATTGTGGTGGGAGTGACTGCTGCCGCGGTCGCGAATACAAAATGACAGATGGTGACTGCGTTAGGTGCATTTCACATCCCCCTCTTCTACTTTTTCTTTTCCTTTTTGCTCTAGACTTAAATGGCAATTGGCATTGGGTTGGGCATATGTTAAGGATTTGAACAAGAACTAAAAGGTTGGTAAAAAAGTCAGAGACCACCATGTGAAGCTTAAATACTTTTGGTTTTCTGGTCCAGGTATGCTGCAGGTTTGTCTGGCAAACTAAATCAGCTTTTCCTGAGCTCATTTTCTCTCCATGTCCCACATCCCGCTAAGTTTCCTTTGTCTGCAGTCCTTGTCTTTTGACTCTTTGACAGCCCGAAAGTAGCTGAATAGTGAGAGAAGAATGGCTCTTTGTTTCGACCGCTTGCTGTCGCTGTGGATTTGATTGTCTCAGTAGGCAACATGGCCTCAAACATGACTATTCACACACTGACACACACAGTCACCCCTGTGGATGGACATTCCTTTTGGCAGGGCTCCCAGATGGCACTGCAGGTTCTGTGCGGGCTGCGACCATAAGAAGGAGTGATTGACTGTGTTTCTCAAAGGCTGAGCAGCATCACACTGGAGTGTGAAGGTTATAAAACCATAACTCTGTTTTTTTTTTCGTTTTTTTTTTTCTTTTGTTTGTTTGTTTTTTGCTGTTGAGAGTTCAGATTTCTCTGTAAAGTCTTCAACAAAAGTTGAAGCTTCACAGAAACATGTATAACTATTGATTGCGGACTTTGGACGGATTTCATCTGGTACTGAAATGACCAATTAAAAGAGAACAAACTTTTAATTCCAGCTTTTTAATTATGATTGATTGCTACTTTTCCAATTATAACATCAGTAATTTGGAGGTTATGTCTGTTTAGAAAAAAGAACATATTTTGAAGAGATTGCCTTAGGCTATCAAAACAACAATAGAATAGAGATTGGATTTGCTTTTAATTTCCTGAATACTAGAAGTTAGGGTGTTATACGAGTCCCATATTGTCAGATTTCTGTATAACATAAAAGTTTTTCTTTTATTCTATCAGAGTTTTGAGGATTTTTTTTAGTCAAAGTTCTTTTAGTATTCAAGAAGAATTAATTGTAGAAGTGGCATCTTTTGTATTTTAGACTGAAATTGCATCCCAAATAACATGGCTTTTCCTGCGCTCATGTTCATTACGGACAATAAATTGAAGTAAAATTTAGGTCTTGAATGGTAGAACCTCAAAAAGGGAATGTCTTTGCAGCCGCAGGGTTAGTAACAGGCTGTTGAACATCCAAAAAAACATCTTGTTAAAACTGAGTCTTGGTGTTTTACGATAACGCTTACAAGCAATGTCAGTTCCATTAAAGAAGAGTGGTAGTTAAAGAGACCATCCCATCATCCGGAAGGTGACTGATTTTTTATCTGCGCGGCAGCTACCCTAAAAGATCCTCAAATGCCCCGCAGCCACGTCTACTCTTGAGTCAAGTTTTTATGTTGAGTAATCGATTTGTTCAACCTCCTTTAAATGTTTAATTAACCTAGACCCAGAGTAAAATGTCACTAATATGAAATCCTCAGATCCTTTATCACAGCCAGCTGAGCTGGAAGCAATTTTGTGAGTATTAGGAGATGACATTTTCCCCAGGCAGACATCTTATGGGGGATTCAAACTAGTTGCAGTCACAGTGGAACAGAAGTCCTGCGAACAAAAATTAGTTCAGTGTACATTTACGTGTGATCTGCATATTAGCCTTGAAGCAGAATCATGCCTCACTTACATTTGGACTTTCATAAACGGTTAATGTGGCATATGCTTAAAATACACATTTGCTTTCTTACTGAATGCTACAGTTTGTTTTTTAATGGATGTTAATGTTCAGGCATCAATTTTAATGTTATTGGGAGATCAGTTGAGATTCGACTTGAAGAAAATATCCATGTTTGGTTGTGGTTAAAGTTGCAAAACACTTTTCTCCTTCCGCATCTTTGGCATAATCTCAAAGCTGAAAATCTAGTTGTCGGGCAAAGTTTTTTCGCTGGGGGGGGGAGTGGTAGGCGGACGAATTATAGTGATTGTATCATCTGTAAATCTCTCTTTGAGCGCAGATCATCGGTAGCAGGCCTGTTAATGGATCCAATTTGAGCTGGATGGAGATGTACTTAAACACCTTTGCTCTCCCTATTTAAACAGTTTAACTGAAATTGGTTGTGTTGTGACTCTTGTGTCCTTGTAAAGCCACTGTTTCACTGTATTAGACCAACTGTTTGTATTCATCTTGAAGCGAAGCACTTGTTGTGCAGAGAATGTCAGTAGAATGTATATTACTATTGCTAACAGTTTTTATTTCATAAGCATGAATATCTGAGCTCATTATAAGGGGAAATAAAAACATGTATCACTTTCTGGGTAAATAAGAGTGAATATAGAATTTAGCTAGCTAAACCAACATAAAAAAATAAAAGTGACAATGCACTGACCTATCAAGGTTTAGGTAGGTTTTTTTTTTTTTTTTTGGTTGGTTGGTTTTTTTTACTCTTTATGTCAAGATAGGTTGACAGATGATGTCAGCACAGAGTCTACATGGATTAGGATGTTTGTAGAGGACCCTGATCTGCAGTCAGAGTAGGGAGCAGGTGGAAGATGGTCTGGAGTGTTGGAGGTATGCTCTAGTGAGAAGTGGAATGAAAGCCAGTGGAGGCAAGACAGAATATGTGTGTATGAATGAGAGGGAGACAGTTGTAACAGGGTAGATGCAAAGAGTGGAGGTACATGGCTTTAAATACATGCTACAAAAAGACAGGAGGCCGAACTGGAGGTGGCAGAACTGAAGATTTTAAGATTTTTACTGGGAGTGGCCAACAACATTACATTAGTGTACATTGGAGGGACACCACAGGTGGAGCTGGTAAAGACGCAAGCTTAACATGGTTTGGACATATGTAGAGTACCAAGGCTGTTTGATATGAAGCTGCTAGGCAGGAGAAGAAGCAGAAAATTAGAAGATTCATGGAAGTAGTGAAAGGGAACATGCAGATGAGTATGCTAGAGACCAGAGTCTGCAGTGGCAACCCCTGAAAGAAGATGATTTTATGTCATCAATTGAACAAAATCAAAAGATGAAAACATTGTAACAGTTTTTTTTTTTTTTCTTTCTCCTTCCATGTCTCATCCTTTTTTATCAGGTGTGTACTCCTGCCTCTCTTGAGTGTGAAGCCTCCTCAGCAGGCACTCTTCCTGCTTGTGGACTCCATTGATGAAGGCAGTCAGCTGGGTGAGGGGGAACAGAGGTCCTCCCCAGGTTCTCCCAGGACCATTGCAGAGCTCCTGGCCAGTCACCATGAGTTTCTGCCTCCTTGGCTGCTGCTCATCTGCTCCGCACGACGACAGAACAAATCCATTACCAAACTATTCACAGGTAAATGGTTCAACTTTTCTCGTTGCTCAGTTAAGATAACTGTTCTCCAAGTGTAGAGGCAATTTTCCAAAAGCTTTAGGGTGTTACATGTAGTTTTTTAAAAATCAATACATCATTGTCAAAATCACTATGATACCATTATTACAACTGAGCTGAGCTGTTGAAAAGAGACAGTTTGATGTATGAGAAAGTACTTGCAATTGTCAGTACTGCTGTATGCTTGTTCCGCTTGATGGCAACCATTTTTCAGATTTAATAGTACGCATTTTGACAAAAAAAAATACAGCAGTTACAAACAAAGCCTGCAGCATCATTCTTTTTTTTTTTTGTCACTGCTTCGAATGCTTTCTAACATTATGACATGCCTGAAGGGATTAGTCACCACTGCAGACTTCTGTAAGAGATGCAGCTTTTCCTTGTCTTGTGACACTGTACCATACCCACTGCTATTATCTCCTTGTCAGGCCAGCAGCCTACTCTGTGGCGATGAGCTGGCATAACATTAATCAAAAACCTAACTGTGTGGGAGGAAGTTGCCTCTGCAGACTCGCATTGCTGCGTGTCCCCCGTCTACCTTTCCAAAGCCATTGAATGTGGGAGCTTCTAGTGCCCTCACTTTACCTTTTTTTACTGTTACACAACATCCCAGCAGTCTGAATAGTTGTGCTGCTCCCTCCTCAGGAGGTGCTTGCAGTCAGGTTTGGGGATGAACAAGCTACATGCGTTCTTCCTTTTGTTCCTGCATAAATTATGAAATGCCTATGTTTGTATTATCGAATTCTCCAAAAGCAGTTCTATTTGTAGTGCTGATATTTCTATTGATTTTATATTGGATTGGGTATGATCGCGATTAGGTCTCTGTGCATAGTATGTACAGAAATGCATGGTAACAATATAATGTGCGCCTAAAATCCTATAAAATTAATAGGACAGGTAACAAGCATCCTTCTTTAATATCTAGCCCCAGCAGCAAATTAATTTGCTTGGCAGTCTGTTCATGTTCTGGCTTGTCTTCAGTGGATTATGTTGCTTGCCTCTTATCATTTTAGATAATACAAATAGTATTCCTGTATATATTCCAAATTAAATGCAACAGTGTAATTAGAATTAAGAGGTCACGCTCAAAGTTGTTTTCAGGACTCTTAAAATATGCTTTCCATATATACAGCAGGTAAAGTAAATCATGAACGCGTCACCAGTTTTCTTAGTAACTATATTTCTAAAGGTGCTATTGACATGAAATTTCCACCAGATGTTGGTAACCCCTCAATCCAATTCACACATGCAAAGTAATCAAACTATAACTGTCCATATTTTAAGTTGTTTGCAATAATGAGACATGACACAGGGAAAAGCTGTTGAACACATGAAGAAATGGAGGTGCAAAAAGACCTAGAAAGTCATGACAGCAGCTCAAATCTATCAGTAATTAGAAAGCAATCCTGCCACTTAATGCTAATGAATAACAGCTGGTTCAGTCCCTATAAAAAGGTATCTCATTACCAAAGATACAACCCATGATGGGTAAAACCAGTGAGCTCTTGCAAGACCTTGCAACCTTATTTTTGCAACAGATACTGATGGCATTGGTTGCAGAAGAATTTCAAAACCACTTGAAGATTCCAGTGAGCGCTGCTGGAGCCATAATCCAGGAGTGGAAAGAATATCATTTCACCATAAACTGGCCACGACTAGGTTCTCCCAGCACGATTTCAGACAGAGGAGTGAAAAGAATTATCAGATGAGCTTTCCAGGAGCCAAGGACCACTTGTGGAGAGCTACACAAAGAGTTGGAATCAGCAGGAGCAATTGTTTTAAAGAAAACAATAAGAAATGCAGTCAACCACCATGGCCTGTATGCACGCTCGCTACACAAGACTTTGTTGCTAAAGAAAAAGCATGTTGGAGCAAGTTTAAAGTTTGCTGAGAAGCTCAAAAGGCACTGCATAACATCCCAAAAGTAAATAAGTTTGGAGGTGGGACCATCATGGTGTGGGGCTGTTTTCCAGCATACGACAATGGCACGCTTCATATAATTAAAGGAAGGATAAATAGAAAACATATACAGAGACATTCCTAATAGAAAACTGCTGCCGTCAGGAGGATGAAGACTAAACGAGGATGGATGTTTCACCAAAACAATGATCCCAAACACAGCTGAGGAAACTGTGTTGGTTTCAGAGAAAGACAATAAAGCTGCTAGAATGGCCGAGTCAATCACCTGCTCTCAATCCAATTGAAAATCTATGGAAAGAACAAAAGTTCATAGAAGGGGTCAAGGAAACCTTCAGGTATGTGTGTAAGAACGGGCCAAAATCACCCCTGAGCAATGCATGAGAAGAATTTCTCTATACAGGAGGCATCACCAAAGGCTTCTGTACAAAGTATTAAATACATTTCAGTAAGTGTGTTCAATACTGTGTCATTTCTCATTGTTACACTTAATTTTATGGACATCTATGGTTTGATTTCTTTGCTTGTGGGGCTTGGATGGGACATCTGGTGAGAATTTCATCTCAATAGCACATTTTGTATTAACTTAGAAAACTGGTAACACATTTAGTACTTATTTAACCCGCTGTAGGTCTCCTGCAAGAAAATGAATTGTCAGCTATTTTGATCATTATTTCCGTGCAAAAGTTCCAGCCACTCCTTGGGTCTAGTTTCTCCATTGTCAGTTTGTTTCTTAGTCATTGTTTGTATAAGAGTGGAAACAGGAATTCAGGACACTAGAGTCTCACTTTGAGTCGTTCGTGGGCATCGTGCATGTAATTCAACAAACCAACCGTGATGCAGGCTGCCCACTTCATAATTTCAAAGACACGCCCACCCACGCTTTCCTCTAACTTAAAAGGTTCTGTGTAGGAACCCGTGTGGATTGGTATCAGTTTAGTTTAAAGCGTTTTCCAAAACTTTGTGTCCACAGACAACACAGATGGAAGAAGTTTTATATTTGATTTTCTTTCGGCAGCAGTTTGTGTCTGGCCCAAATCATTAATTTCAATAGTGAGATTTTATCTGGTGTGCACTTCATGTTCAGAGCGGACTCAGCAGGGGAACATAGTCTTAAAAAACATTTTCGTCTTTGGTATGTTTTTTTTTTTTTTT
>NW_024582434.1:1267020-1268761 GCF_018398535.1 Haplochromis burtoni
TTTTTTTTTTTTTTGTTTGGTTTTTTTTTTTACTTGTTAGTTCTGTTTCTGCTTGTTGCACCTCTTTTGTTTGTACTTGTCTGTTGTTTTTTGTTTTTTAATATATGGTTTGAGGTGAGTTTCATCGTGGAACAATCTGATAAGTGGCAGTTATCTTCTTTTTCTCCATTTTTGAAGCTCATTCTCTCTTTACTGCCTCTTTGATGATGGCCAAGCTTTTGTTGAGCTCTTACTCCAATTGCCAAGTAATTGGTTCAAAAAGATTAATCTACTTTTGAAAAGAGTGCCAGCCTCACATATGAGATGTGATGTCCCTGCTTGAAGGGAGTGAAGGACATATTTGGTTTTGTTTTTCCTTTCCGTTTAGACTTGCTGATGTCTTTTTATTTCTATGAACATATTCCACAGTTAAAGAACTGAAATAAAAGGTATTATCTAGTCTATGCACTGAAATCCTCCTGCAGAACTACAGTAAGCCTTGATCTAATGCTTTTAGCAGTGTCTTTGTTTTGTCTGGATCCAGTCTTCCGCTTTTAGTCCAGTGCTGGAAATTCTTCTACAAGACTGACTTTTTCTTTTTTTCCCATCACACTTAGACGGATGTGGACTTGCACACACACACTCACTCACTCTCAGTGTATTCTATTGCCTTTTGTACCTTATTATTAATATGGCACTATGAATGCTCCTTATTCATGCAGCAGTGGACTGAAAATAGACCAAAGAACTTCAGAGTATCAGACTGAGGCCAAGTGTCCCCTAAAAATATCTTGCATATTGTTTACAATTTAGAGATGGCAGTGACCTGCCAAAAGCGTCCACTTTCATGCTCGCTGCAAAGCAAACTACTATTTTATATGAGCGTCCGTTTTAGTCACAGTGGAGGTTGTCAGTTTCCCAGTATACTCTGGTTTGTGGTAATGCGAACTTTGTGGTTTTGTAAATACAGTGCTGATAAAGTTTGAGGAATGACCTTTAACCACAAGGTTTTGAAGGGAGCTCACTGGACCTGAATTTTGGTCCTGTATTTCTAAAATGACTAAAAGAATTCAGACTCCTTTTATGTGAGTAACTCAAAGCTTTCTGTTACCTTTGATTTTTGCAAAATTTGCGTCAGTCTGACTCACAGCAAGTGCATTCAGCTGGAATTTCTCGTTTAATTTTTTTTAAGGAGATGACTTTATTCCCCAGGAGCAAAACTCAGAGTTCCTTGTCTCTTGCTCAACTGTTATTCCTTGTGTCTATCTCTGAGTGGAATGTGCTTTGGGAAGTTTTCAGCACCTCAGAGACCGAACAGGAAGGAGGCATACTGACTTCTGCTGCAGAATGCCTCACTCACATCCGCTTGGCTAATGCCTCACAAACAAAGAGTGGTCAGTTTGTGAGGAGTGCAAGAATTTTGCACAGTATCCCTCTGGCAGACCCGTGTTATGTGATCATTCCGATTCGAATAAGCTTCGGACTTGTTACCTTTGACTTGGACTAAAATTTCACTCTTGAGATGCAAATTGTAGCGAAAAAAAATCCTGCTTTTTCTGACTTTACCTTTTCTTTGAGCTGTGAGCTGTGCTACTGTAAGGGCATTGTAGCGGTAGCGCAGTGGAAACACTTAGGCAGCGATTTTGGTTGGGAGCCGGGTAGAATCTGTGCCAATTTATCAAGGCCTCCAGCAGAAGGTGGAGCAGGGACAGAGAAAAGAGGGCTGTATGAAGGTGCAAGGTGGGGGTTGGCTGTTTAAATA
>NW_024582434.1:1268781-1416944 GCF_018398535.1 Haplochromis burtoni
CCCCGTGTGTGTGTGTTTATTTTTTTCAGCTCAAACCTCAGTCTCTTGCCATCTTTTTTCTTTTTTCTTCCTACTTTGCTATTGGTCTCATCGAAATACTTACAGCCCATTTTTAAATCATAGTTCCAACATAGCATTTGAATCAGACTCATGTGTTTTGTTTTGTTTTTGTTGTTTTTTTTTCTCCCCATCTGTCACATGAAAGCATCACTGGACTGTAAGGGCTCCTATCCGAACAATACTGTTTGATTCATACTTGTTAAAGTCACTGTTTCTCAACAGGCATGCATGTGTGGGGGCTTGAGAGAGTACTGCACGGACTACATGAAGGTGTCTGATCAGCTGATGAATTTTTTTTTTTTATTAGGGAATGGCTCATATTGACATTTACTTCTGGAAAAGCAAGGCTTCATTTTTCATTTCTTTATGTAAAAATGCCTTCTTCCCAGTCAGAAAGTGTGACATCCAGTCAACAAGTCATTTAAGGTCACAGTTGTAGCACGGTGACGACATTCCTGACAGTGACACAAAAATGCAGACAGGGTTGACTCATCAGATCAAAGTGTAAATCCAGTCTGGTGCTATAAATAGAAAAAAATATATACAACTGGACTAAGGTAATAATCACTGCCATCTCATACTTGTAAACGATATGGGGGGTATTTTTAGCAGACACTTTGCCTCAGTCTGATAATCTAAAGTCTTGGTTTGTTCTCTAGATACAAAGTGCTTAAAATTATGTTTTATAATTTATCAGAAATGAACTGCATCATTAACTTTTTGCTAATAACTTTAAAAAATTTAGATAAAACATTTTTGGTTAAGAACCAAACAAAATTTTATGATTAACAGGCCACAGCGTCTCAGATACATGTGTATCTGAGTCCTGTATACTGTCACTTAAATTCACTCTGTTTACCTTTCTTTTGCCAACCTTGGCACAAACATATATGGGCAGTACTTGTGGATGGAAGTCTTGCTGTCCTGCAAGACTCCCACTGGAACAGTGAGGCAAACCTCTCCACCAATTAGCATCCAGAAAGGGCTGTGCAATGTTCAAGCTGTACGCTGAATATTTCATTTGCTGATGATTACTGCTGAAGCTTCTGCACTCAAAAATCATAACTCCTACCTAATGTCCATATTTTAGCTTATTTTTTTTATTTAATTCAAGTATTACCGGCTAACAGCCAACCTTATGGAGAGCTCAAGGCATGTGTTTTTAAGATCTGAGATAATCAGAGTGAGGAGAGAATTGCTACCGAAATCTTTTCTTCTATCTGTAAGCATCTTCTGACTAATCCTCGAGTACAGAAGGAGGAAGGCAACTGCGATAGAGCCTGTTTTAAAGGAAACTCAAAACAAAACCTCGTGCAAGCTGTATTTAGGATTTTGAGTGAAAAGCCAACATGAGCGAGGGATGAGGAAGGATGGAGAAGGCATGGAGTGCCAGTAGTTATAATAATATAGTATCAGTGTGCTCCTGAAGCTGTGAAACATAATGACTCCCCTTAAACAAGCACATTCCTGCTCAGGAGTGTTACAGCAACTTCAATTAGATTGATTTCCACTGTAATAAAATACATAATTATTTTAACTCCTTTCCCGATTTTACTTCTTCAAGTGGGTGAAAAGGAGCAATGTTGCCAGCGTTAAGGGGGGCCTACCAGTCAAAACTTGGAAAGTAGCCACCACAAAACCTCACATAAAAGCTTGTCTTGGTTATGAATCACAGCTTTAATTAATACGGTTATACCCCAGCTTAGTCTTAGGAATGTTACAGGAGTGTGTGGCTGCTTTAAAAAGACACTCATCCTTTGAGACATTTTGATGGTGGGTTTACTCATTTCCTTCCCAACGTGACACATTTGCTCATGCTCGTGAGGATTTTTGTTTTTAAAAAAAACAAAGAGTAATTTGCAGGACTGCTTGCATATAGATAAGTCATTAGATTTCACAGCTATTGTGTAGTAAAAGCTACACTTTCAGGAAATTGTGCTACTCTGGGGTGGGACTGTGTTTCTGTTTCCTGTATTTGTGTCTTTTTCGGGTGAGGGTAGACCACCCTAGCAAGGGCTTGAACCACATCTTCCACCTTCGTTCTGTCCACCATGAATGGAGCTTTCTTAACCCAACATGCCAAGAAGCTGAACTAATTTACCACTAGTGACCACAAAAGAAAAGAGCAGCTCTGTTTTAAAGTGCATGCACTTCTTCAAGAAGCCCTTTGTCTGGAGGCCTATGGTTGAATCCCTTCACAGAAAGGTCAGCAAAACTCTTAACATCGCACTAGATGTGTTTTTTTTGGTAAGGTTTCTTTTTGGTCAAATGTAAGACCTCTCTGGAGGGACCGCAAGATCTTACTGGCCAACTGACAAGACAAACACAGTCATAAAGCAGAGAGGACAGTTTATTTCTTTTCTGCTGTGGAATGCTCCCCGAAGAGAGGCAAAAACGGCTTTGCTTACTGACTCCACAGTAAAATGCCATTTTGTGGCACAGTTTGGACAACTGGATATATGGTTGCACAAACAACAGATGAATTTGGAGCTTAACAATGCCAAGACTTTTCAGCAGTGAAAGAAGAAGCACTTCCACAGTTAATAGTCAAAAGAATTTAATAATTGATTCCAACATATTTTGGTCATGCTGCGGCCTTCACCAGAGATTAAATTGCTCAACACTAAACCAAAATCACGTTCAGCAAATGCCTCCTGCTATTAAAACACAAAGTTCACTCTGTTCTCTTTTTAGTTTTCGTTATAGATTCTCTGTCACCATGGCTAACAAAAGCAAGCAAGATGCTATTAATAAGCTTACCCCTCTTTTTCTTTTTTTTTTTTTTCTTTCTTCTTCCTTAGTTGGCTTACACGGACAAACTGATTTATGTCCGTATTCATGTATAAGTTGTCGTCTGTGAGGCTGCATGTTGAGCCTCACTTTGGATGAGCTGGAGACCATAATCCCTGTTGAATACTGTAATTTTACCACCATGCCGTCTGTCAGCCGGGCAAATTACAGGTCTACCATGTCTGTATCTATAACACCTTGGGTGCTGCAGTGCAGTCACATGACTGGGAGCACGGCGAACAAAACTGGCTGGCCTCTTCCTACCTGAGGTGATGCCCTTTGGTATGTGGCATGCCTCTGCCAGATTTTAATCAACCTGTGATTTTATTTCATTTTTTCACATTTCTTTTGGTGGCACAGAGCAAGACTTGTTGGTTTTTGATTTAATTGAAGGGTTTTTACATTAAGCCTTAATTAAAATACCCTTCAAGAATTCCTGGGATGGTTTTCAGTTGGTTGCTGCAACTAAAGACATATTTTATCTTTTAAATATACCACACTGTCTCTTCACTTGTGTGCCAAGAATGACTTTGCAAGTGCCTGATTCCGCAGCAAGCCGTCAAAGCTTTCCTCATGCTGAATCTGTAATCTGTACATGCGAAGTCTTCCCAAAATGCTTCCAGGCCTACCTGGCAACACTTGTTGATCGTAGATAATGGATTATTTGACTTGATTACTGTCAAGCTAGTCTGAGCAGTTTTTTTTTTTTTTTATGCAGGTGAATGGAAACATGTGGCGGTAGAGCCAAATGAGGTTACTCATAGGTCAACCCGTGTAATGATGAACAAAAACATGGTCAGAAGGTCAGTTGCAGAAGTTTACCATTATTGCAGAGCTACAACGTTGCATCTTCAGAAAGAATCAGTTCTATTTGATGATTCAGTGACAGTTAGTCTGGAACAGATTCCATGGGAATTCCATATCCACTCCCAAACAGCCCTTATTTAGGTTGGGGGCCAAGGTATATTCATAACCGCCAATGTATACTTGGCAACTTATTTTAAAATTTTTAAATATTTGAGAGAATTGTATGACATCCAAAACTGGTAAACTAGTAAAGAATTCCCACAGTTAGTTTACACCTCGCTCATATTGTCTGATGTGCTCCGATCATCACCCTATTCCCTAAAACTCGAAAACACTAGCATTTGACTCATAGTGGACACTGTGACAGTCTGAACGTTTAATGGAGTAATGGATAAATGTGCACTTGGAACAAATGTCATGCTACTTTTTATGATTTATGTCTGTTGTTTGGGGTTTCTCTTAGAATCTTTGGCATGAATGAAATTTGCAGCCATCTGTGCAGCTGCAAGAAGCTAGCTGTAATAGCAGTGACAAGTCTCTTAGAGTACATATCTCATATGGGGTAGACAGGTGCTCTGCTTTGAGTCAGCCTCTTGTCACCATCTTAATGAGCTTCTGCCATTCAAAATAATCACTAAGCTCTTTGTGGGTTAGTGGAAAAAAACCTAGTATTTCTACTGTGTTTTGCATAGATTTTTATATGATTGATGTAGTATTCTTTGCACAGGTGGCCTTGTTGTGAATATGTTCCTGTTAACCCAACCCCCAACACATCAGCCCTCTTCAGCTGCCCTACAACAGGTTTGACTGGAACTCTTTCACATCCCGTTTGAAAGTCAGCAGAGGCATGTTCGGGCGGGAGTGTTTTCATGTGCCTCGCCTCAAGCAAACCTAAATTAATTGTTAAGTGTAATCATTTCTGCGTCTCGCCTGGTGGTCGTGTAGCATGGCAACTGTTTGCATCTTTGCGCTGTTAAATCAGCTCCAGATTTGAGCCGAAACCTCTCAGATCTCAGCTCCTCAGTCTGTTCTCACTTGTGAATAAGCCACATTTATCCAAAATAAAACAGAAAGAGTTGTTGCCTTTTGACTGTTAAACTCCAAATTGGAGTCTGTAAACAATCAAACAAAGAATTCAGCAGTATTTTTCAAAGATTGAAGAGTAGCACACTTGCACAGGACTTGAGTTTGCAGACCGTTGGAGCTCACTCTCTTCCACATACTTGTGTTTAGGAGGTTGGCTCTCTCGTGTTTTTTGGAGCTGGGAACGCTGCAGCTGTCGAACAGACGTTTGGTTGAGCGCGGGTTTACTGGAGAGCCTGAGGAGAGGGCAGTGAGGCTTGGATTTCTGTTTTCTTTATGGATCCAGTGACTTAAGATGGGGTCTCGCGAAAGATCGTGCTGAATCTGAGAAGCTGCCGTTCCACAGTCCCAGTTGATGAGCTTAGACCTCAAGTTTTTTTGACAGACATGCGCGCACACACGCTGGCTCATTCGTCATTTGAAAAATTAATCTAGAAAGCAAACAGTCACTCTTTTGTACGCGAGACCCTGTCTCTTGTGGCTGGTATCCAGCTCTGTAACGAGCAGCAGCTGGCTCAGAGGCCTGCACTCAGGAGCTGCATCCCTCACCCTGATGAATGTGTCATTTGTTGCTTGTTTAGCAGTTGCTTTTGTTCTGGGTCTGAAACACACACACACACACACACACACACACACACACACACACACACACACACACACACACACACACAAATAGAGTGAACACACACAATGCTCAGCTACAGTTTGTGTAACCTACTTAAAATGGTGCAAAATCTAGGCCTTCATGACTGCTGGGTTTTGGAAAGAAAGAAAATGGTTCTTGGAAGGCGTCTGGGTATTTGTAGCCAATGAGAGTTCATGCATTCTTGTGTAGTACTTAATAGTAGTTCCTGTTACACCGCAGTCATCAAATGCAGGTTGGATGACATTCCCCCTGCGGTTGTTTTATTGCTTTATCGGCAGGAGTAGGGCAATAATATTGCCATGACTTCACAGTTGATATCCAGTGAAGTGATGTCTGCTGATGACTTAAGTGGAAGCTGTAGGCTATCTTTCAGTATGTGACTGAAGGGAGATGTAATTTTGGTGAACAAAGGCACTTAAGTAGGTCTATTGTTTTATTTCTTGTTGTAGGTTTTTTTGTCTTATCTGAGCAAGTGCTTTATTTCATGGTGGCTGCAGTCAAATTTCGATCTCTTCCCCCCTCCAGCTTTCCTATTCACTGTATCTTCATAATTGGTGTGTCAGCGACCGTGGAATGTAGAAGAAACAGTTTATCATAAACTACGGCACAGAAGCATTTTTCCTCTGTTCCCCAGAGAAAATATTCATGATAGAGCAGCATCTCCAGAATTGGGCTGTAATGCATACTGAATGTTTTTCTTAGTCCCACTGTGAATAGAAGAAATCATCACATGACAAAATATTAGTTGTCATACTTTGCTAACATCAGTGGCTGGGTGGAGGGGAGAGAGAGAGAGAGATAGATAGAGATAGATAGATATAGATATAGATAGATAGATATAGAGATAGATATATAGATATAGAGATAGATATAGATAGATATAGAGAGAGAGATATATAAATAAAATAAAAAAAATAACAGATGCATTTTAAGGTCTCTTAAAGCGTGAAGCCTTTTTTGTCTTATTTTTCCCTTTCATGGCCTCTTTCCCTCTTCCAAGCTAGTGGGTTTCCTGTTCCAGCTGGAGCAAACCCAGAATACCCAAAGAAGGATTTGGTCCAGAAGAAGTAGGAGGACCCATCACTGACATCCGAGCATCAGAAAGTCGCAAGACATAAGCTCTCTGTCGTTAGCGAGAGAGACTGTAAATGTAAATTTGAAACTGTGTGCTTGTGTCAAGTGGAGCACTTGTGATTGTGCACTGGCCTGCAAAGCAGAACAGTAGAAGAGAAAGGAAGCATGTACACCAGTTAGATTAGCTTTCAAGCTGAGGGAAAAAGAAAACAAACCCCCCACACACTGGACACCTGACATGAAACAAGAGGCTAGACAAAATGAGATATAAGGATGAGTGAGAGATCCTCTGATGATAACATGATGGGCTGAAATTTGATCTTTACTGCTTGAAGTTTCAGCCAGGGGAGTTGTGAGCACACAGAGAGACCAGGAATGCGAATTAGGATCGTGTGGTGCCTTCAGTCAAGTCTCTATCTTTTCGATATAAACCCTGAAGTAACCCCAGAGTCATGATAACAAAGGCCTTTTTAAATGAGTACTTAGCCAAGGTTTGTAAACAAAGAATGAAATAAAGACATCACAACTGCTCTAAGTACTCAGAAACAGAAATGATTTTTACATGGCTACATCACATGCTTGCCATGAATTTGGCTCTTGTAATGTCAGTGACTCCTCCAGGACTGAAGAAGTGGGAGTTGATACGGGAGGTCATGGAGCTGGAGAGAAGAGGCTGAAGGGAGTGTGGAAAATGTGCACAGTTACTGAAAACAGTGGCATACTAGAAGTGGGTTAGGGCCTTTCAGTGGCTGTAATGATGGGGAATATTACTTTAAAGCTTGTTAAAGTGTAAAGAATTCCCATAACCGCCCCATACATAAAACTGTGTTTACATGTTCATATTATTTTTTTTATATGGGAGTTCGGTTTTTTCCTTACTCAGGTTTTCATTCTGTCCCAGATTGTAGACTTAATACTACATAATGCTGTATGCAGACATATGTGGGGAGTGTGTGATTGGCTGTTGAGTCTCTTAGATGTGTGTATATATATATATATTTTGTTAGTAGTTAAGAAGCATTCTTAGTCTCCTCTTTTTCATTTAGATCTACCACAGGCCACCACATCACTAAAGAAGTAATAAAACGATACAGACAAATGTAAAGAACAATGGAACGTGATTTTTGTATAATAGATCTCTGGGTGAAATCTTACATGAATCCTATTTCATCCTGTCCTGTCTTAATCCCAGTAACTGTTCACTCCTTAGCATCTCAGTCATAAGATGTTTCATGACACTTAAGTAGTGCCTTTTAAAAAGTAAATACAAAGTAAATATTTGTCTTGTATCACAGATTAAATTCTTTCATTCAGTTTTATTTATACAGTACTGATTAAAACACTCTTCTCAGTGGGCTTTAGGTTGTACAGTAAAGACCTTACAATAAAGTGTAACCATTATCCGAAGTGTGAGTGTTTTAATTTCACCAAGTAACCAGTTTTTCACAGGCTGAAATGTGACGAAGGGCCTCAAGGACAGAGTAAAAGGGAATTATTGTGAGATACTGTTTGAAGGAACCTGCTTATCTTAAACAAACACAGAAGCCAGCGATAAAGGGAACCTGTTGCTCCTTCTGTTTACCAGGATCTGTTCAAACTATCAGTGCCTGCTTGGGAATTCTTGTTAAAGTCATTAGGTTTGCTATTTGGCCTGGAAGTGTGTGGTTACCGTTGGGCCTATGTGGAATAAGATTTCACTGTCTTTTCTACCCACACAATAGCAGTCGGATGAAGAGAGGACTGCTCCAGGCCTGGTGACAGAATCTGATTCATACTGTGGAGAGATGTTATATAACCAAAGCAATCACATTTCACTATGGAGAATAAAAGTTTTGAACTTGTTAGTAAACCTTTCTAAATGCTCTCTTCTTTTAAGCTGTTTTATCTGAAGATAAAATATCTTTATTTTAATGAATTGATGCTCAGGCTGGCAAAGAAGCACATCGGTTTAGGGAGCGAAAGTGCCAGATAGTTGTTCCCATAGTAGGAGGCTTGTTAGATGTTGGGGAAAAAACAGTATGTCAACAACACTGAGACAGACCCTGGTGACTTTCTTTCCTGTCCTAGTAACCCTGAGAAGCATGGGAACTGTAAATAAAAGTATGCAAAAATGCTCCTACTGCCCTCAAGGCTGCAGACTACACAGACCATGAACAGATTGTTTAAGCATGAAGGAAAGTTCACTTTATGCCCATTAGCAGAGGCCATTATGGAGCCATTTTTCCACATCTCAGAGAGGATTTCCCATTAAAGATCATTCATTAAGTGATTGTGATTATTTTCCCCCCAGTAGGATTTCTAAAGGTCAATGTGGGAGCATGTTGCATGATAAGTAAGGCATTGGAGAAATGTTTTACAGACCATTGATGTGTTACAGTCATGCAAATAACGTGTCCCTTGCTCGCTTCCATTTTACAGCAGATATGCTTTAGCTGATTAGTCTCTGCAATTAATGAATGGGCTGAATCACCAATGTAGTGGATTCCAGTGTTGAAATAAATTACGTTTTCTCTCAGGGTGTGAGATTTGTTTCTTAAATGGTTATCTGCATTGTTACTTCAAGGCTTTCTAGCTTGTTTTTTTTATTATTATTATTACGCTGTATTCATTGTTTCAGCCATGTTTATACTTAAATTATTATACATTTTTCCCTAATGCTGGCACTCTCTATCTAAGCTGAAATAGCTGTTTTAGCCAATACACTAAAGCCACTAATTGACATGATTTTGTTTTTGTTGGTATGGGCTAAGCTGAGAGTGGACACTCACTGATTGTCTCAGTTTCCAGCAGTTAGAGGGGTTATGCTCTCAATTCCTCTGAAAGGATTTTCTTTAACAACCTGGCTTTACTATTAATTATCTTAAGAACCTTGGGAAATAAGATTGACTTAACCTAATTATCCAAAGGTACATGATCAGTGACTAAGTACAGGGCAGGATCTCAAGGTCAGACATGACCAGTGTGGGGAGAGTAACTCTACTCATCATTAGCAAATAATGCAGCAAAGGTCATTCTTGAATTAATCTTTTGGATCTTTTAATATACTGAGTAAGTTATTAGTTCAATTTTCCATCAGTCTCATCTTATGTCCTTCCCTTCTGTTTCAGGATTCCGCAAAATCAGCCTTGATGATCTGCGTAAGGCCTACATCGTCAAGGACGTGCAACAGTACATCCTTCACAGGCTGGATCAGGAGGAGGCCCTGAGGCAGCATCTAACAAAGGAGACAGCTGAGATGCTTAACCAACTTCACATCAAGAGCAGTGGTTGTTTCCTTTACCTGGAACGTGTCCTGGATGGTGTGGTGGAAAACTTTATCATGCTTCGTGAGATCCGCGACATCCCGGGCACTCTTAATGGCCTCTACCTGTGGCTCTGCCAGAGACTGTTTGTCAGAAAACAGTTTGCCAAAGTACAACCAATTCTTAATGTAATCCTTGCAACTTGTAGGCCACTCACAGTCAAAGAACTGTACCATGCAGTCTGGACCAAAAACATGACACTGACCATGGAAGAGTTTCAGAAAAAGATGGACATTCTCTCCAAATTATTGGTCGATGGCCTTGGGAGCACTAAAATCCTCTTTCACTACAGTTTTGCAGAGTGGCTACTAGATGTTAAGCACTGCACCCAAAAGTACTTGTGCAATGCAGCAGAGGGACATAGGATGTTGGCAATGAGTTATACTTGCCGGGCAAAGCAGCTCAAGCCGCTTGAGGTGCAGGAATTTGCATTGCATCTTGTGAACTCCAATCTACAAATTGAAGCATTTAATCTGGCTCTTTGGATGGTTTGGAATGGAACTCCTGCTAAAGACTCTTTGAGCACCTCCATACCAAGGGAACAGGAGGTTCTGCAGCTACTGGTCAAAGCTGGTGCACACGTAAACAATGAGGATGATCATGCTTCATGTATTGTACAACAGGCCCTAGAAAGAGAGGATTCGATAAGGACACTACTTGACAATGGGGCATCTGTAAACCAGTGTGACTCCGGTGGAAAAACTCTGCTGAGTAATGCTGCATACAGTGGAAACCTTGATGTTGTCAACTTGCTTATATCTAGAGGGGCAAACATGGAGCTAGAAGATAACAATGGACAGACGGCACTTACCCTTGCTGCAAGGCAGGGCCATACTAAAGTGGTCAACTGCCTTATTGGCTGTGAGGCCAACATAAACCATACAGATCACGATGGGTGGACTGCTCTCCGTTCAGCAGCATGGGGTGGACATTCAGAAGTTGTGTCTGCTCTGCTTTATGCTGGTGCCAAAGTGGACTGTGCTGATGCCGATGGCAGAACTGCTTTAAGAGCTGCTGCTTGGGGAGGTCATGAAGACATTGTGTTGAACCTTCTTCAACATGGCGCTGAGGTCAACAAAGCAGACAATGAAGGAAGAACGGCTCTTATTGCTGCAGCCTATATGGGACACAGAGAAATTGTCGAGCACCTGTTGGACCATGGAGCCGAAGTTAATCATGAAGACGTTGATGGAAGGACTGCCCTTTCAGTCGCTGCTCTCTGTGTTCCTGCAAGTAAAGGCCATGCATCTGTTGTGAGCCTTTTGATCGACAGGGGTGCAGAGGTCGACCACTGTGACAAAGACTGCATGACTCCTCTCCTCGTGGCTGGCTATGAAGGACATGTAGATGTAGTTGACTTGCTTTTAGAAGGCGGGGCTGATGTGGATCATACAGACAACAATGGTCGCACCCCTCTTCTGGCTGCTGCATCAATGGGCCATGCATCTGTAGTCAACACACTACTTTTTTGGGGGGCTGCTGTTGATAGTATTGACAGTGAGGGAAGGACTGTGCTGAGCATTGCATCTGCTCAGGGTAATGTGGAGGTGGTCAGAACTCTGCTGGACAGAGGTCTTGATGAGAATCACAGGGATGATGCAGGCTGGACCCCGCTTCACATGGCTTCATTTGAGGGCCACCGGCAAGTTTGCGATGCCCTTATTGAACAAGGTGCTCGTTGCACAGAGGTAGATAATGATGGTCGAATACCGCTGATATTAGCTGCACAAGAGGGACATTATGACTGTGTGCAAA
This sequence comes from Haplochromis burtoni, assembly GCF_018398535.1. Classification (NCBI taxonomy): domain Eukaryota; kingdom Metazoa; phylum Chordata; class Actinopteri; order Cichliformes; family Cichlidae; genus Haplochromis; species Haplochromis burtoni. The sequence goes on from NW_024582434.1 coordinate 1,280,299, forward strand.
TTCTTCTGGAACACAAGTCATGCAGTGACCAGAGGGGATATGATGGGAGGAATGCTCTCAGGGTAGCTGCATTAGAAGGTCACAGGGAGATTGTTGAACTGCTGCTGAGCCACGGTGCTGATATAGATTACAAAGATGCAGACGGACGCCCGACGCTTTACATACTAGCACTTGAAAATCAGCTGGCCATGACAGAATATTTCCTTGAAAATGGCGCAAATGTGGAAGCTTGTGACACTGAGGGCAGAACGGCCCTGCATGTATCCTGCTGGCAAGGGCATATTGAAATGGTGAGGCTGCTGATTAACTACCATGCTGATGTGAATGCCTGTGACAATGAAAAAAGATCTGCCCTCCAGTCTGCTGCATGGCAAGGCCATACAAAAGTCGTGCAGTTTTTGATAGAGAATGGCACACATGTAGATCACACATGCAATCAGGGAGCAACGGCACTAGGCATAGCTGCCCAGGAGGGTCACATCGATGTTGTACAAATACTTCTTGAAAACGGTGCTGACCCCAACCACGCTGATCAGTTTGGAAGAACGGCAATGAGAGTAGCAGCAAAAGGTGGCCATTCAATGATTATAAAACTTCTAGAAAAATATGGAGCTACAACTCTAAATGGCTGCAACCCCTCCCCAGTGCATACCATGGAAGAAAAAACACCATTGGCAGTGACTGGTAAAATGCAGTCCCTCACCATCAAATCAAGTAGTTCTGGCAGCACTGGGGCAGGAGACGTGCAGTCATCTGGACGAGGTCTACAGAACGGGCCTGTTCATGCCTTCAGTTCACCGTCAGAGTCTCCTGATTCCACTGTAGATAGACAGAAATCCTCCCTGTCAAATAATTCTCTCAAGAGTTCAAAAAACTCCTCTTTGAGAACCACATCATCTACAGCCACAGCACAGACAGTGCCCATTGACAGTTTTCACGGACTGACATTTACAGAACAGATTCAGCAGCACTCACTGCCCCGCAGCCGGAGCAGACAGTCTATTGTATCTCCGTCCTCTACGACAAAGTCCATTAGTCAGCAGCCATCATCCCCATCCAGTGACTTTGACTGGTCTCAGCTGAAATCCGGTCTTAAATCAACAAAGGGAACTAAAACTGGAAATAGCACAGCAAACAGCAAAACAACACTGGGAGACAAGAAGAAAATCAAGAACAGTGGCTCAACCCAAGGTCAGGTTCTGGAGTATGAGATGACCCAGTTTGACAAGAGAATTGCCATTAATAAATCGGTAGCTAACATTGCAGTGAAAGATCCTCATTGTAAGATCATGATTGGTGGTTCAGTTCAGCAGGAAAGGGGACAGTGCCAGGATCAGTTTTTCATACAACAGCAAAGCTGTTCTGAGAAGAAGAGGAATGGGATAATGACAAACCCCAACTATCATCTACAGGGTAATCAGGTTTTCTTGGGTAGGGTATCAGTTCCACGGACTGTTCAAAACAGGGGCCACCAGGATGTTCTAGAGAACTATCCCATAGGGGAAACGGAGCTAAGCCTTAAACAAGCCCTGAAACTGCAGATTGAAGGATCAGACCATGGGTTTAACTACAAAAAGGAGACTCCATTATAGCCGGTAAGAGAGATTTTGTTTTTGTTTTGTTTTTTTAATATTCCAGCATGTGATTTTAATGTAATACAGCAACCATGTGTTTATATGTTGAAATCAAGAAAAGGCGAGGGCACATAGCAAACAACACATGCTTTTGGCTTGTCTAAGGACTAATAAAGGAGCAAAAAATGGGCACATAGATGATACCGGAATGCACTGAATAGAACCACCATTAGCTGGATTTAATCAGACTTGCATGAAGAAAACCTCCCAAGCAAAACATTAACCCAAATCATTCCTGTGCCATTTCAGATGTCTTGAATGCCATTCGTCATGCAGACGGCGGAGGGAATGTGCCAAAGCAACTGTTTTCATCTGCATTTTAAAAAAAAACAAAAAAAAAACAAAACATTTTTTTTTTTTAACTTTTCATCAGTGGGAGACCTCAAAATGTTATCTAGGGAAGATTGTTTTCTGCCTAAGGCTTATGTGAACTGATACTTCAATGTGCCTACATCTGTTACAGCCTTCTCCATGTATCCATGCAAACTATCATCTTAATTTAATGTAATGCTATTTAATAAACAGTGTATGCACTTTTAAGAGTAAAATGACAGACATGCATTTGTTCTAGTCACTCGTATCCCATCCATGTTTTATCTAAGTAACTGTTTGAGAAAACGTACCAATGCTTTTTCCTGTTATTTTATATTAATGTTTGTTCTACTTTTTAAACACTGACAACAATGTACTGCGAGTACAATGTAACAAACCAGACAACATAACAGTAACTGATGCCATGGTATGAAGTAAGCGCATTGATAGTCTGCCTTTCTAGAGACCCCAAATAATCTGTGTTAACTTTGAGCAGCGTGTTAAACTTACTTTGTGTGTGATGTGTCAATAGCTATTTTCATCACACGTATATAAAAGTGTATTTATTTTTGGGGGAAAAAAAGCCACTTTTTGGTTTTGCATTACATTCTATCATGGTGCTGTGTTTTCAGACGTTGCCTGCAGTCATTTTGAACTCCCAATTTGTTGGCTATGTAAGTTTGTGCATTATTAAAATATCTAAGAAAGAGGGAGGTTCATCGAAAATGTAAACAAAAAATAATAATTTTGTCCCTATGGGATTTTTTTTTTCTTTTTTTTTTTTTGGTTGTTGTTGTTGTGAGTCCTGTTTTGTGTGCATTAAAAAATATTTAAATAATCCATTTTGGTGCTAAAAGCAGCAATGTCAAGTGATTTAAAAATACATTTGTCAGCACAGTTACATGTATAACCTACTGCATCGCAAGAAACAAAATCCAAGCTTTGTTTCCGTATCGTCATGTGGTTCATTTTCAGTTAATTCCTGGCTGGATTTTTCAGGGGCATGACACACAGACTCAGAAAGGCTTCAGCCATTAAGACAACTACTAGCTGTTAGTGACATTGTCTGTAATGCAAAGTTGTAAAGCCAAAGTTGAATGGGTATATTCTAACCCGCCTCCTCCCTGTGAGACACTGAGGATCAGTTGGACACGACTTACCCCTGTGGGAGACTGAGGGGAGGAGGTGCTCAGCTGTGACACTGAGGGAACTGAAACATCTGTTTCTTATGAATTCTATGGAGCTGCGTTAGTGTTTACAGGCTGTGTCATATTTTTTTGCAGGCTTTTCATAATGTTAACGGTGAGATATATTGCCAAGAACGGGGATCGAGGAGTAGAAGCCTATCGCATGCACGAACACTTATAAGCCCTAGTGAAAGCGCTCAGCTCTTCAGTACTACAGTAGCTCAAATGTATGCCATGAAGGGACGGTAGAAGGATTCTAAGCAGGACCGGGTTTAGAAACAGTGTTGGAAAAACATACTGTATAGTCTTATTAAGCGGTTATCTTGTTTGTCTTGACTGTGTTTTGTCTGCCATCTTTGATTTGACTGTCAGTGATTGGATTGTAAATAGCTTCCAATGTACATTCAACTTTCATTTAAAAAGAATTCCTGTATTCTATGAAGTGGAATTTTCTGATGTATATTAAAGTGCTTAATAAACATATTTGCTTTACTGCTGAAACAGACATTTTTGCTTATTTCATTTCGCATCCTTTTATAGTAACAGTGCCAGATAGTTGAGGCCAGTATGCTGACAGAAATGATTGTGTTGGCCGTTAATGGTCCAAAACAAGATGGATAATAAAAAAGCCACCAAAGGAAAGAGATTTGATTTATGGGGATGTACCAAAACCTGAAAAATCTGCACCATGCGTATATTTTTGTACTTGTATTCTTTTGACAGCTTTTTCCTCTCTCCCTTTCTCTCTCTCTCTTGTCTTGGAGCTGTGAAACTACAGCATGTGCTGTTAATACCTACTTCACTGTTGGTCATTTGATATAGAGGGCCAAACCAGGACACTGCAGGCATCGCAACACATGGATCACGCTGAAGTGGAGCAGACAAGTGTGCCAAGTGCTATCGCGGCCTCCCCCTTTCCTGCATTTCACTCCGTTCATTTGAGTTAAAAGCAAACTGAAAGAGAGCTCTAACAGAAGTAGCTGAAAGATTTGATTTAATAGCGTTTTTATTTAATCTTACGCAGTTTCACAATAAAGAAACTGGGTGCTTTTACTGGATTTTGGCTGTGATTATGAATTATCTCCTATTCAAATTCCAAATCGATGCAAAGTATACAGTTAAAACATTCAGCTGTTTCAAAAAGATTCAACTTTGAACCAAAGAGTTAAATCTGAACAAAGTGGTTCTATTGAATAATTAGGTTTAACTGCCACCACCCAAAATGTCATGAAAAAATGCACCAAATAGCCGTTCAAGTGCCATTTAGACTTTTGGACCTTCAGCACAGGCTTCTCTGTATGTTTTGAGAGTGTGGGTGTTAATGAATGAACCATCTGGTACTGATGTCATGCAGTGTGCACTGTCCAAGCTTGGAGGATCTCCTCATGAACCGTCTGCCAGTGGCCACATCTGGTTGCTCTCCACCCATGCCCTTGTTTTGGATACAGCGCTAACAAGTTCCCTCACAATATACACAACATGGAGACAGTTGTGGCTGGCTTGTTCCAGAGGTATTTTAAACCCAATGGCCTTCAACTAGTGCATGCCTTTGAGAGCCACGTGTGTGCTGAATTCACATTTAAGTAAATGTGATCTCTGTTTAGCACTTTAGCTACAAACTTTCTTGTTTGGCTTCACAGAAACCTGCGTGTACTTCAATCTAAGCTGGCTCAAGGTGACTGTCGAATCACAAAATGCTGTTAATTCTCGTGTCCTTGTGGGGAACATATTTCCCAGCTTGTCTTGAGATCAGCAATCCTCACAAGAATGCAAACACTGAAAAGATTTCTTTTTGGCAGGTGTGTGTGTGTGTGTGCGGCTGGTGTCTTACTTCCAAGTTTCTTTGTGATCACATATGTTGAGCTTTAATCTGTGTATTTTCCAACTTCTGCATACAATTTTCAAAAATATACACTTTGAAGAGGGTTTTCAAGATAAAGCCTTTTCAGTTGATCGAAGCTTAGTGAGACAAAACAAATAAAGGCTGCATTTTCAGATGTATTCTCGATTATGAGACTTTAGCCAGAGCAAAGCTTTGTTGGAAAAGAAAATACTGTATGCATTCAACAAATCCTCTTTTTGTGCAGAGATGAATGAATATGTGCCAGATTTTGCTTCGTGGATTACATTACTAATTAAATGCTAAATTACAATTTGTAAACATCACCAAACAGTCATTCTTACTAATCAATTACCTTGAGTAAACACATCGAAGAATTTGCGTTGACTCTTGGACAGAATGTGTAAGTTCAAATCTATAGCTGAACAATTTAAATCAGACTTCAAGCACGTCTCTACATCATGTCAGACCAGTTTTATTCTCCAAATGTTAACTGTTGTTCTGGGAAACTGGCATCTGTACAAGTATAAATAGTCCGCATCTTGGGATGAGTGCCAGAAATGATTTGGTGAAGAAGCAGCCAAGTGGCAGACTTGTGGAGAAATTTTACAATGGGGTATTTAAATATGTCCGTCCAGTTTTATAATGACACGAGTGCAGCCATGCAGAGCCATTCATCTCAGTGGCGTTCAAATTAGATTGACTGGAACTACTAGCCTGCGAGCTTTGTTAAAACTGTGACCTGAAATAAAGGTGAATTTCTCCAAACTAACAGCGAAGAGGAAATGGCTGCAATTTGGTTGGAGAGAGAGACTTTAAATCCATTAACTGCTACATTTATGTGTTATGTTGTTCTGAAGAAGTTTGTGTAGATCTTGTTTTTTACATATAGTATGTTTAATTTTTAGATTATCTGGGAAATATTTTTATTAATTATTAATTAATAATTAACTGATTAATAATAATAATAATTATTATTATTTATTTTTACAAAATCCTGCTTTAAAGCGATTTTTTGTTTGTTTGTTTAAAAAACTATTTGCCCTGAAAGTGACACTATACAAAGAAAAAATGTGTTATAATTGACTCATCAATAAAATCTTACACTCAGTGTTCTATTGTTAACTAATTTTTTTTTTAAGCTGCATACACACAGGAAGTAATTTGCTCTATGAATTGCTTTGAAGTTGACCTCTGATCGCTAGATAACCCCTAATAGATTTACTTTCCTGTCATATGTTAGTCACCGGTATCACTCGTTATCCTGCGCTCTCATTGGTTATCACTTCAATCGCTTGCCTCAAAAGTGAGTTCATCTCAGGACCTGCCCACTTCCTGTCACCAACTATTTTATTGCAGGTTTTGTGCCAAAACGTGATTGCAGATGTTTCTATCTGAATTTTGTTTTAATATTATGTGTAATATTCTTACTTATATTGGCAAACAGGCTGCAATCAACAGGATTTGCTAATAAAATAAACAAATGACCAATTTTGCAAGAAACGTCATGACTGCATTATTGTACCTACATTATAATCATGTGACATAGTAACAGTGCATGAAATTTAATTTACAAAAAAAAGTTTCCTTTCGGTCAGTTGCAGACCAAAGAATAGCAACACACAGATGGGCAGTAGATAATGAAACCCTTGTGCAAACATGAGCGTTAGTTTATATGTGTCATTTCAGTCACAAAGGAAGCTGAGTTAGACAGATCAAATGGGTATCTTTTTTTGGGGGGGGGGAGGGAAACATTAGCTCTAATCCCAGAATTTATCACATGAACAAACCTACATGTTATTGCCAGCAGTGGCTATGGAAACAAATATAGAGAATGTCATGATAAATAGACCATAACTTTGGAAAGCAGATTCTTCTTGATTTAATATTTGAACTCAAACAAGCTTAATACTTCTTTGTGGGTCAGAGCCAGTCTGCAGAGGTGAAATTATCCCAATACTCAACTTGTATACATTGCATATTATAAAAATGCCATATTACTACTGTGCTACAAACACCTAAAACACATCCGAACCCATCCTTTAATGTCTAGTTGCTGGCAGCCATGTATGCAATGGAAACTCAACAACAGGCTGTGTAAGCCCATTTCACACTCCTCTTTCCTACAAACATCACGTGATCAGCCATAATTCATAGAAGCACACTTAAATTTGCAAGATTTTTAGCTCCAACAACCCCACAAGTGGGTTTGAAAGACAGACATCTCTAAACCCCGGAAAGTAGTATTTGAGCCAGAGATATGGATCTAAAATCCCATCATCCTCCTGCACGTACATTATGATCATACTGTGCACTACTATGTTAGTATAATATCTCACTCATACTCCCACAAAGCTAACAAACAGTAATCGCAAAGCCGGTTTCGGACGCTGTTGTGACAAGGAAGCCTGCTGAATTTCATACTGTTTACTGGCAACAGTTCATTCATGAAGAGTTTCAGTTAAAAAAAAGACCATTCCAGTTTGGATTTGTGTCAGCACAGTCCAGCAGCAGGTGGGCAACGAATACATTCATCAAGCTTTCACAACTGAGGCATTTAAAACATGCATACAGTATACTGCTCTCAGATCCAGCAAAGCACTAAATGCATTTTTTATGAATGCATGTCTTATACAAGGTACAATTTCAAAATGGGTTTATTTGAAAAAAATAAGTGTGCTCCTTTATGTGTCACAGCGCAGTATCAACCGAAAAGTCGAATTCATATTTTAGATAAAAGCCTGTGCTTAAAAACAGGCAGCTTTCAAAGCAGCCTCCGCTCAACAACAATGCACCAACTCATGGCCAACAAAGCTGCAGAATGAGAGATTACTGACATACTGTATTCCTCTTTGTTGCCTGTTTACATAATCCCCACAGTCTCTCATCAAGGATCGTGGATGAAAAGCTTTCATCAACTCTCGCCGGAAAACCTGTTTTCTTCTTTGAAACTCAACCCACTGGTCCAGCGTGAACACAGGTGTTCCACTTTCACTAAACTCTGAACAGGATAAGTAACACACCTGATGGTACAATCTAAAGTTGAAATGTCTGGCTGTGAGGACACAAAAACCCTAAAGAACCTGTCTTTTGAGCTTGGGTGAGTTTACAATAGTGCACCACCATACTAAGCATCATTAATCATTATGGTTGACGTCAAGGACAATAAATGGACCCAAGCTCTACATAATAAAAAGACTATAGCTTCACAGACTGAGATACTCAGGTATGAGACAAAAGCAGCTGTCTGTTAAGCAGAGAACTCAGGATTTCACAGCTCTGTGGTCTCTTTCCATCATAGTCACTTTCAGATGCAAACCGTGTATCTCCAAAATGTCAGCTTTTGAGGAAGTAGGAAAAATGACATTGTTTACATCATGAAGACGAGACATTTTTGAGAACAGTTGGTGCTTTTGTGAGGGTTTCATAAACCCAGGAGGTCGGTGAACTTTCCCAGGCCACCCGGGCCATGTAATGCTACAATTCATCCCTATTGGAGTTAAGAGGTTTGCATCAGGCAGTGGTGATATGTGGGAACGTGGAATCTGTAAGAAACAGCTGGGAATTGTAAGACCAAAATATCTACCCTGTGACACAGTGAAACAATATATGAAACAATATTTAGTAAAACAAGGCGTCGTTATGAGAGCTACAAAAAAATTTACAAAGTAAATAGTGAATACAGTATAAATGTTAAACAATCAAAAGGAAAAGTTGAAACTAAAGCAGGGATTTAAACATGTATTCAGCCACATTTAGCTTGTGGCTGTGTTTCATTAGTCAAAGACAAACTGTGAGAAACCAAGTTTGCCAAGTTCAACAGTTTGCAGATTGTTATTTCATTTCTAAGAGACAAAGTAACTAAAGGCTTATTTTCCGAGTGCAGAGTGTGCAGTGCTAAGCACAATCACATTTGATTTTTAGAACAAAGTACAGTAAATAGGTTTTTCTTAGGAATATTGATAAAGATTGCAGCAAGAAATATGATTTTTTTTTTTTACATATGTTAACAGCAAGATTTTCTATAAAAGGCAGTGCCAATGAGCTGATGCATCATCGTTGTCTACAATTGTTTCAAATTTTCCACAGTTTATAGTACCCATTTGATGAACCCTAACAACTCTGGTGATCCTCTTACTTTTTTTCCCTATTTCTTTAGGAAATGAACATTTCTGCTGTTACGTTAGTTACACTAGAGAAAACAGGGTTTGGAGGCTGCAGCATGAACAAAACTTTTTGCAACCCTCTTCTTGTTGTGTCTGTCAGTTGCTGTCTTCAATGCAACTTTGGTATTTCAAGATGGCAATAAAATGGGATTCAGTCTGCTATTAGTTTGCATTTGAATGGGGTCAAGTTGACATTTACATGCAATCTGATTATAATGTGATGATGGTAATCAGGGCTGGACTATTAATCTGGCATACTGGGCATTTCCCAGGTGGGCTGACACACTTTTGGGCTGATGGGTCAATAGAAGGGCCACTGTGCACCGGCCCATTTTCATTACATCTACTATTGCCCAATCAAATCTCTTTAACACAACGGGTCTTCCCCTATGTTTGCTGCGCACTCATGCACCTCGTAGAACAGAGTTTAGTGTGGAAGAAGTGGTGAAAAGGTGAAGCTGCAAAGCTGAGACAGAAAAAGAAATAAATGCAGCAGATGTGTCAAATTAACTGACATGTTAGCTGTTGGGGCTGCTGCTGCACAGTCACCTGCAGTATCAGCAACAACTAGTAACAAGCCCTCTGAGTCACAGGAGGCTGCTGGTAGCGCCAGCCGTGGAGAAGCGCAGGAGGAAGAACCGCAGTCCCAACAAGAACGAGGAAGAAACACCGGAAGGTGAAATTACCATGGTAAGAAAAAAAACAGGGACATAATTAGGAAGCGAGAGAGTCAATGATTAAAGTAAAATAAATGGCAGCTTTGATCACGGGTCACTCCTAACAGCTAAAGGGTAATTTGTCACACGCTGTAGTGCAGTGCAACTAAGAACTAACCTAACAACAACTGTACCAACCTGATTAAACTGTTAGCAGTCGGACGTACCGCCCACGGGACATTGGATGGTTTAGGGGACTAATAGGACTGCTAAGGGGTTAAAAAGAAAAACTGTTTCAATATCAATAATCAAACAAAATGAAACATATACATAATGCATGTACAGGGAGTGCAGAATTATTAGGCAAGTTGTATTTTTGAGGAATAATTTTATTATTGAACAACAACCATGTTCTCAATGAACCCAAAAAAACTCATTAATATCAAAGCTGAATGTTTTTGGAAGTAGTTTTTAGTTTGTTTTTAGTTTTAGCTATTTTAGGGGGATATCTGTGTGTGCAGGTGACTATTACTGTGCATAATTATTAGGCAACTTAACAAAAAACAAATATATACCCATTTCAATTATTTATTTTTACCAGTGAAACCAATATAACATCTCCACATTCACAAATATACATTTCTGACATTCAAAAACAAAACAAAAACAAATCAGCGACCAATATAGCCACCTTTCTTTGCAAGGACACTCAAAAGCCTGCCATCCATGGATTCTGTCAGTGTTTTGATCTGTTCACCATCAACATTGCGTGCAGCAGCAACCACAGCCTCCCAGACACTGTTCAGAGAGGTGTACTGTTTTCCCTCCTTGTAAATCTCACATTTGATGATGGACCACAGGTTCTCAATGGGGTTCAGATCAGGTGAACAAGGTGGCCATGTCATTAGTTTTTCTTCTTTTATACCCTTTCTTGCCAGCCACGCTGTGGAGTACTTGGACGCGTGTGATGGAGCATTGTCCTGCATGAAAATCATGTTTTTCTTGAAGGATGCAGACTTCTTCCTGTACCACTGCTTGAAGAAGGTGTCTTCCAGAAACTGGCAGTAGGACTGGGAGTTGAGCTTGACTCCATCCTCAACCCGAAAAGGCCCCACAAGCTCATCTTTGATGATACCAGCCCAAACCAGTACTCCACCTCCACCTTGCTGGCGTCTGAGTCGGACTGGAGCTCTCTGCCCTTTACCAATCCAGCCACGGGCCCATCCATCTGGCCCATCAAGACTCACTCTCATTTCATCAGTCCATAAAACCTTAGAAAAACCAGTCTTGAGATATTTCTTGGCCCAGTCTTGACGTTTCAGCTTGTGTGTCTTGTTCAGTGGTGGTCGTCTTTCAGCCTTTCTTACCTTGGCCATGTCTCTGAGTATTGCACACCTTGTGCTTTTGGGCACTCCAGTGATGTTGCAGCTCTGAAATATGGCCAAACTGGTGGCAAGTGGCATCTTGGCAGCTGCACGCTTGACTTTTCTCAGTTCATGGGCAGTTATTTTGCGCCTTGGTTTTTCCACACGCTTCTTGGACCCTGTTGACTATTTTGAATGAAACGCTTGATTGTTCGATGATCACGCTTCAGAAGCTTTGCAATTTTGAGACTGCTGCATCCCTCTGCAAGATATCTCACTATTTTTGACTTTTCTGAGCCTGTCAAGTCCTTCTTTTGACCCATTTTGCCAAAGGAAAGGACGTTGCCTAATAATTATGCACACCTGATATAGGGTGTTGATGTCATTAGACCACACCCCTTCTCATTACAGAGATGCACATCACCTAATATGCTTAATTGGTAGTAGGCTTTCGAGCCTATACAGCTTGGAGTAAGACAACATGCATGAAGAGGATGATGTGGACAAAATACTCATTTGCCTAATAATTCTGCACTCCCTGTATGCATGATATTGGCCAGGGTTGTTTTGTTGTCCCAGTCCAGTCCTGATGGTGATGACTACTTGTATTCACTCCAGAACCTCATACATTTGAAAATAAATTCTCTCCAAATAATGAGGTAGATGCTACAGGATAGAAATTTATCTGTAAAAATGTAACCAGAGTACAAGCCTTTGGCGACTAATTGATTTGAGTCCGCTATTGCAAAGAGAAGAACGGAGCTCATCAGCGCAGACTGACTCGGATTGAATGTGTCGACAATCTGTCTGCTTATAAATTTATATAAAGTTTATAAATTAGATGACAATTCTTTGTAGACCTTTGACAATCTATCTGAAAGTATTTGCTGTCATTCCCAGTCAGACTGTGATTGTTTGGAGATATGATGCCTCCCACCAGAAGTTGAGAGCATTGCACACTGAACCTCTGTGCAACCACGTAGTCCCTATAACCACTGACTCCAAATAAATTCAGCGCAGTCACCAAGCAAACTCGGATTTTTCCCAGTTACAAGCAGGATCCGGTTCTACTTTTACTCTAAGCCTCTACTGAGCCTGCAGCTGTTGGACGAATTGTTCAGAAAAAACTTGATGTCTTGATAACTTTTTATCTCCTGCCACCAGTAAGTCAAAATTTCTATTTCCATTAAGCATGAACTAGGTGCAGTGTCACAATACTGTGCACATACATCAGTGCTTTCCAATCAGTTCACTGCTGTCTTAATGTTACTGGTGATTGTCTGCCTCATTTAGGCTAACCACAAAGTAAAACTATTTATAGATTTTAATGTCTCAACAATTACGGGAAAACACTGAAAATTAGTACACGTTCATGCTGATCTCAAAAATGATTACTATCATTTCATCGGACTCCATCATTAGCTAATGGCTATGGTTTGTTTCCCAATTATGTTAGCTTGCTAGCATGCTAAACTAACATGAAAACTATTATACTTGCCAAACATTAGCATGTCACTTTATGCATGTCTAGCTGTCCCCTCTCCTTACAACAGAAGTGAAATCTTTAAGAATCTCAAAAAGGTGTTTTATCCAGTTCATATACAGAAAGATTTCCATACATGAAAAAACAAAAATGAGCATCCATAAATGATAATGCTAATGGAATAAAAGTAGGAGATTTAGAGTTGCTGAAATTAAAAAGTACCACATAAATTTATGTTAAAAGTCCATTCTAACCAGCAGTGTCCTACCTATTTCAAGCACGCAGGCCAATAAACGCAGCACGACAATGTAATCTTTATCTACTCTACAAAAATCACTGACACCATGTGACCCTAAACTAAAGCGCCTTTTTCTTCAGTTTTACAGCAGCTGAACATTACGAGCATAGCACGAATAGAACAATGAGAAGCAGATTTGCTTGAAACACAGCATTTGTCCGTCAAGCTGAGAAAAGTGAGCACCACCTGGGTGTTTTATTGGTACTGAGCTGCTAAATCAGCTTATTATGCAGAGCTATTATCGCCAGGAGTTGAGGAAATTTCACAGTTGGCAAGGGTTCTCTCTTTCTCTCCCTCTGGGTACCTGGCTCTCTCTCTCTTCTTTGGCTCTGTTTCCTTTATTTTATTAAATTTTTTATATTTATTTTGTAGCTGTTTTTGATGCCTTGCTCACTTGCTTTCGGTTTGAATTTTCTTCTGCCATTCTCTCCCAGACCATTGTATTTCCCCTACCCCCATCCTTTTGTTTAGCTTTATCTTTCTTAGTCTTGGCCATTCTCCTTTGAGATTTTTCATGTCTTTGCTTGCAACATCCCCTTTCTCTTGCCTGTCCCTATCTGTATTTTCTTCTTCCTCCTGTCTTTGCCCCATTGCTTTTTCTCATTTTCCTGTCTTGTTTTTGCACCTACATACAATTTTTCCATTGTTCTTCTTTTTCGTGGCTCATTCTCTCCCCTCGTGTCACTCACTCACGTGCTGTTTATTCTGTTTTTGGTTTGTCTGTCTTTGGCTCTCGTAGACTTTTCTTCTCTCTCTTATTTGTCATGTCCGCCTTCTGTGTCACGCTTCTTTTCTTTCAGGCAGATTTTTACCCTCCCCTGTCTTTTGCTCTCCCTCCCTCTGTCTCTTCCCTCCGTCCCTCCCTCTCTCTGTTTCTTCCCTCCGTCAGCAGCAGCTGCCCTCACCACGGCTGCTGCAGAGTTCAACTCAGGACAAAAAACCCCGCTCTGCTGCTGCTGCTGCTGCTGCACATACACACCGTTTGTCGACTGAATCAAAGTCTTGGGTGTAACGGGGCCCGGGGACAGATGGAGAACAGTGACGGTAAAACAAAGACATTCTCTGGGTTTCACTAGCGTATAGGAGAGAAATATTGAAATGACAACATGGGCTAAGACTCTAATGGCACATGATTTCAAAAATGGTTCCTGCTCAACAATGTTTTGCACATGAACACATGAAAAAAAACTGGCACAGCCATGGACTCATGGCTTCAATTTTACGATCAGTTTGCTCCCTCTTGCTTTTGCCAGGATTCACATTTGTTTTGTGAAGAGTGCTAGGGAGATTTGACCTGATTTGTCTTTTGCTGCAGATGTTAATCAGCTGTCTCAAGACTTTGATGGATAGTGTTTTTTGCGGTGTACACAGCAAAACAAAGGTGAAAAATTAGGAAAGTGATTTTCTTGTTGGCATCTTTGGGACAAACACGTCAATGGTGTGTTTCTGTCATGGCAATAATGCAACAAAATGAATAGAAGTCACTCCGTAGTGGGGATATCTGTTTCTAGAATGGCTATTGTTCTTTGGTTCCAAATGGTAACACCAGTGATTAGCTATACCAGATCTGTTTCTCTTGGGACAGTAATGAGAGCCAATTTATCGTTTTCCCCAAATTATGATGGAAGTACCTCAATGTCTAGGGATGCATTTAGATGAAATATACTGGAGTAAAGTAGTGAACAATGAATGTCAAGGATTTTGTTACTAATGATCCACCTATGCAATCTCCCCTCAGACTTGATAGGGGTCAAAATAGAGGTAAGAAGAAGAAGAAGGTTCATTAGACTTAATGGACCCAGTGTTCATATGAGAAGTGTTGGTTTCCAATGCATTTTAAACATCATTTTTGTTTACACTCCAAACACATTGTTTATGTATGTGTCTAAAGGCTTATTAGTCGATAGCACTGCAACTTTGAATAGATTCAAAATGGAAACCAGAAAGCTTTGGGTACCAAAGCTGTTGTCCACTGCCTAAACATTCTTCACAAAAATCTCCATAGATTTAAAAAAAAAAAAAAAAAAAGTACAAAAAGAAAGATTATTGCAAGTCTTCTTTAATGCAATATTTAAACTGGCTAGCTTAGCACTGACACTACTGTCTAAACTTGCCTAATGTTTTATGGCTAGCTCAAGTTACCAGCTGTTTACTGTGACAGTGAGATTAAAAACGTCATCCAACAGTTAGAGTATTATAGGAAAGTACGTCTTGCATCAATAAGCAGTATCAGTACTGACACAATACACATCCCTGGTGAAAAGGATCTAGTAATAGCAACATGTTGTCAAGATGCACACACAAACTCTGCATTTTTGTTGCAGAAGCGCATCTGTAACCGGAAGGTCGCCGGTTCGATCCCCGGCCGATGGCGCGATATGGCAGCCTCGCTTATGTCAGTCTGCCCCAGGGCAGCTGTGGCAACCGTAGCTTGCCTCCACCAGTGTGTGAATGCGAGAGTGAATGAATAGTGGCATTGTAAAGCACTTTGGGTGCCTTGAAAAGCGCTATATAAATCCAATCTATTATTATTATTACTGTAATACCTGCACTACAAGAGCACCAGCTGTTTCCTCCAATCAGACTTGAACATAATATAATAAAAACTACTTCTTCTTGGTGTTCACAGCAGCCTGTGTGTGCATTACAGTGCAAGCTTTAGTTGTGGTAGCTGCTAGGGTTCTTCCCCTTAGACATTCACTTACCGCCTTCAAATCACTGGCCAAGCTTTTGTGTGTGACACCAGACCTTGAAAGCAACTTCTATTCAGCACAACCAGTGCATGACATTTCAAATCACGACTGACCTGGCAACCCTGAACTTCCCCTCACATTTCTCTGCCGCTCTCTCCCTCTCCTCATTAGCACGAACCCAATTCAAGGTCATTACCTATGGCACAGAAAGCACACCGTGTCCGATATACATAGTTACATAAATTCTTTATCCCAGGGTTTCTCTGCCACAAAACAAAAACACACACAAAAGGCTTTCTACTTGCTTTCTCTCCCATACACCCTCACATAATGGCACACATATTGCAGATCAGGGCAGATGAGCAAGCAGGAGTCTGACCTCATTAGGAACCATGGCGGTTCGCCAAGAGAGTCTGTCGATGAATGACCAAGAAGAACTGGTGCGAGTGCAGGATGGACTCATTTATAGAGCAACAGGAAGAGATCTAAGAGTTTCTCCAGTAAAGCTAATGATAATCCCATATTTCTAAGAATTCTTTCCCTTCCCTTTTTCATTTGTACTGCACATATGCCATTTATGTATTCCTTAAAACATATGCAATTTACCAAAAGCTGATGATGTGATGCATGTTAAAGTGATGAAATGCATGATCCAGTAAAACATCTCAGCTAAAGGATCAGTTTAGTGCAAATGTTCCAAGAAGAGTTTTTAAAAAGGCATTCAAGAGTCACTGACTTTTTATCAAGTATGTCAAAATTTCTGTTTGTCTTGTGAAATTTCATCATCTACTATAGATGATTAAATTTAAGTCAGCCAATGACTTCCATCAGATGGTAAGATAATTATACTAAAAAAGCTTAATTTTTATAGGCTCAGGTATAACTGGAAAAACTACCATAATTTTAAACACCTGAATAAAAATCCTTTGCAGTCATTGACTGCCCGAAGTCTAAAACCCATGGACATCATGATATACTATGTTTTCTCCCTCAAGATGCTCTGCTAGGGCTTTACTGCAGTCACCTTCACTTGCTTCTTGGTTGTGGGTCTCAACATTCAGAATTATATTTAATAACTTAAACTTCTGTTGGATTGAGATCATATGACTGCCATCGCCATTGAAGAATATCCCATTTCTCTGACATGGGAAGCTCTTGGGTTGCTTTTGCAGTATATTTTGTATCATTTGCACTGTGATGTGCAGTCCAGTAAGTTTTGCAGCATTTGGTTGAATCTAAGTAGAGTACAGCACTGTACATTTTGTCCTGCTACTTCTAGCAGCAGTCACAAAATCACAAAACATCAGTGATTTGGTACTATTGCCTGCACCACAACACTGTCTCCAGATGACAGATGTGTCATGTGTAAATGTTCACCTTTCACTTGAGTGTAGCCAATGGTTTGCACTCTGTTGGAAATCTTCTCTATTTCCTTTAAAAATGTGTCTCTAGGCTTTTGACAATAATACATCTCCCAAAAAGTGATACTGACTTTGTTAGAAGTTGTGAAGTTGTTTTTCTTAACCATGAAAATAATTCTGCGATCATGCACGTTAGGACTTTTGTGTTGCTGAATTAGCCATTCAATTCATTCTTATAAGACTGTTTATTTGGCCACCCCTAAAGTTCGTTTTTTAGCCAAAATAATTGTCTTCTTTAATTGCATAAACCCTTCTGTGTGTCTCATATTTAAAATTACAGTGAAAAACTACAAAATACAAATTTAAAACTTTAAAATTACTTTAGACTTTGGGTTTGCCTCATTTGTCAAGAAATCACAAGGGAACAGGCCTCACCTGGCCTAACTGCTAATCTGTCGATTTTCTTTTTTGTTAATTCATTGTTAATTTTGAGCTTCGATTTATAAAAATGGCTAATGGCTTAAAGATAAAAGTCTGAACTTACTCAAAGTTATGGATCTAACTGTATGTATCAATGCAATGCATCAAAGAGTTCAGCGACTAAAAAGTAAAACCATATTTCGATTAATTTAGCCATTCAAAGTATTCATATTTATAACAATAAATATACTTCTCCCAGCACTAATCAACTGGATTGTTACCTAGAAGGACTGTTATGTAGGTTTATCAAGCATTACCTTTGATGTACAGCAATACTGCAAAAATCCTAACACGTTAAAATCATAATGCTACAGTGTCCACCATAAATTATGTCACACGTCAGACAGATTCTACCTTGTGTTCCAGATGAGACTTTCTTTTTTTTTTTTTTTTTAATATGCAACCTTTTCAAAGAGTGACCAGCTCAATCCAAAGCCTTTATTTTTCCCATCAGACAATAGCGTCCATCCATCATATGACTACTTCCATGACTTTCAACAGGCATGTGTTTGCATTAGTGGCTATGAAAAATTGTTCCTCCGTTCCTGCCTACAGTTGGCACTTATGGTTTTCAATGGGAATGAATGGAAAGAAAGTGTTGTGAATTAAACATAGTCAAACTCTTACTTTTTCTTTTGGATTTATGACACAAGGTAACCTCAGCTTCCCTTACTATTCAATATTCAACTAACAATTTATTGCTAGTGGAACAGTTATGGAGAGTGGAAGGCGGACATGCAGCCAAACCTCACAAATGATAGATTGCTTCTGCACTACAAGGATGTATAGGCTTTCCACTGCTGTCAGAATATGTCCAGCTGAATACATTACCAAACGGTATGCTGGAATCACTCAAATCCCAACCAAGGTCCACAGATAGATTAACATATAAATGAAACTACAGGCAAGATCCTGCCCTTCATTTTCTATCTGTTTATGGGAATGATGTGCAGCAAAAGAGTCTTGGAGCAGGCAAGTCAGGTGGATGTCAAACCTCTGTATCATTAATAGTAGAAAACATTGCCCTAAAACCAGGGAATCCGATAAATAGATGCCCTGAAATGTTTCCACTTGTAAACTCATGATAGTTGAAATTGCAAAGCACATCAGTAACACAAATAATTCTGTTCCTCACTCATTACTTCTTGTTTTTTCTCTAAGTCCAGAAGAAGAAGAGGAACAATCTCTTTCGCTGCTTTTGCCAAATTATTAAACAGTACCTCTGAGCTTTTCTTGAGAGAGAAAAAATACCTAGGATTAATACTGTGCATGGCTTCCCCAAATAGCTTGAGGAATAATTTCTCAATATACTCTACAAGCTGACACTGTTGGCGGTATTTACTTTATTAAATTCAGTTTTGGCATTCGAGATATTACGCAAGACAAGGAGATAAATTTGCACTGTCTCAAAAAAGTGTCCCATCCACAAAGTTATTTAATAAGTTATTAAATATTAAAATCTATATCTCCTCTTCATGGAAAAAATGTCTTCTTTCCAAATTGATTTTCTCAGGGCCCAGAAATAGACAGAAAAAAAAGAGAAAAAAAATGGATGATTGGTATATTGCTCATTTTAAAAAACATTTTCAACAACGTTTAGATTAAATAAGGGACTGACACTTAACAATGCAAATCAACCCTGATGTGTTTTCCTAGCAGCTTTCAGACTAATAAACCTTTATTCTTCTACAAAAAGCGAATCTTTAACTGGTTTGCTGCAAAGCCTTGCCAAGCCCTCCGTTTGTTGTAGCCTTCAAACATGCAGTGCAGTAAACAACCAGCATATCCAACAAAATCTCTGTATAATTGCATGTTACACTAAAAGAGCTGTTGCTATTTTCATCAGTATACTTGTGTAAGTAAACAGTGTTTAGCAGATCTGCACAGCGCAACAGTGTTGTGTTATGTGTTAAGTAAAATACAGGGTATTCAGCTGATTCTATTCTAATCCACAATCAGGATCACATTATTTACAAAATGTAATAAATGCACACTTGTCAGTCTTGTTTGCCTTGCTGCAGACACTGATCAGCATAAGTGATGGTGACAGAAAAAGCACTCAACTGAGTTGAAGGACAGTGTGACCTCACATAAAGGCAGGACAATGAAACACACAAGACAGACAATGTAATATAAAATGTGCGGAGCTCACGGGCGCGTCACTGCAACTCCCCCTGGCTTCTGCTCCACGGCTGCTGAGTGAGCCCTCATCTGGGACTCTCCTCAGCTCTTACTGGGACAGTGGCGCGGCTGCCCCTCTGTTGGTCTTCCTTGGTCTCTTGTGTTCTGGGGGCCTCTGGATGTCTGGAGTTTTGATCTCCTCCATACCTGCTTCATACCCTGGAGGACGGGGCTGTGGCCCCCCCACACTCCCTAGCAGATCGTTACATGGAGAAACCTTTGGAATGCAAGCATGCTGATCCACACAGGTATGCACACAGGTGTACACACGGGTATTCACCGACGCGGACTACAACTTTCTTGGCTGCTGCCTCAAAGCACATTGTGCGCTGTCTATTTTGCGTGCTGCACAATATCGTTTATTATTTAGTATCTACTGATATCTACTGCTAGCTAGTTTATTGTGATGGTGCTGTGTTTTTTTTTTTATTATGTTGCTCTTTGTTGTTTGCTTTCTCTTCTGTTTTTTTTTTCTCCATACAGGTGACCCAGGTGTTTTGTTTTTTTTTGTTTGTGTTTTTTTTTTCTTTCTTCCCCCCCTTCTCACCGTCTCTTCTCTCCTTTGGTTTTCTTTCTCTCCCTCTCTTTCTTTCATTCTTTCTCCCTGTCCTATCCCCCAGTCATGTCTGTCCCATTTGTAGCAACTGAAAATAAAATAAATTCATAATTATAATAAAGGTCAATCAAATGGACCAATATGGCAAGGCCATGATGATCCACTTGGTAAAATAAATCCGCTTGGCATCTTTCTTGGCCTTAAGACAACAATTCTGATGGCTAAAGATACAAACGGGACACAAAAAAATAAAATAAAATAAAATAAAATATAAAATGTGCATTCTAGCAAGTATGCACAAAGTTGCAAGTGCAGACAGCTTAAGCTACTTAAAATGTCTTAAAACGTCAAATTTGTGCACATAAGAGAGTTTCTATTGGGCTGCAAATTAAGTACTTAAAGCAGCTTGAATATGACTTCACAACGAGGTGTGTGTCTGTTATTCCGTTACAACTTAAATCACAAGAATGTGCCTTTTAAGGCAGTTACACCATCAGTTAAACTGAGCAGCCAGGAAAGGTCAAAGCAGTGACGTATAATCACTGAAAACAACTGTGATGTTTTGTTAAAACCTTGTTGACTGTTGAAATGTCAGTTTACACAAGTGCTGAAACAAGACGAAAAGTCAGTTGATAAGTAAGCGCCGAAGCAGCTGTTTGGAGCGGTGGTATGGGCTGTGTTTATGCCTCCTGACAAGAAACCTCTTGTGGCCATGTGAATAATGACAGCACTCTGGATTTGGAAACAGCACGAGGATTGTCACATAGTTTGAGTTTGAGAGGAGGTTGAGGTGACTGGATAAATGTGTCATTTTTGATACTGAAGACTACATTTTGTGTCCTGTCTTCTATCAACAGTCAGCGTGGATTTTTTTTTTCTAACCACGGAGGTTTCTTGATTCTACCCATGACTATTGCACTTCACTAACCATATTCATGTAACTCACCAGGTGCTTCACTAAGTGCCATGCTTTTTTTTAAAACCAAAAGTGTTGGCTTAGGTTTGTCTTACCTCCCACAAACACAAATGTGGAAATACCAAACGGTCATGTGACTTGAACCATGTAAGCATTTCAAATTTGCCTGCGGCACAAAGACACCTGCCTTTGGACAAAGAGTCTTGTCTGGAAGTATTTTTACATTTTTACTAGATTTTTCTTCTTCCCTTTTCACTCAGTGGTTGGTTAGGTTTAGGCGCCAAAACCACTTGATTACCGTTAAAATGGACCCTTTTACAAAGTTAACCATAGGTTATAAAGCTTAATTTTCTTGGTTCCCAGCATGCCAAGTTCACCCCAGTCTGAAGGTGACAACACCAGCAAACATTTTATGTGCATTTATTTGTATTGTTTTGTGGTCAAGGACAGCCTCAGGAATACTAACACAATTTACTTCACCTTCCGCAAATCCATGATTTGGTCCTGTTATAGCCTCAAGTTTAGTATGATGGCCATCGTAATCTTAACTTTTGTAGCCCAGAAGTCACAATATTTGAATTGAAGGAGTGAGTACCAACTTAACTTACAAGTTGCATTGATACGGAGCTGTGAAAAAAGTCTTTTTTACTGATTTGCATATTTCAGATAATCAATCAAAGTTTAATACTAGACAGGTAACCTGAGTAAATACAAAATGCCATCCATCCATTCGCTTCCGCTTATCCTTTTCAGGGTCGCGGGGGGCGCTGGAGCCTATCCCAGCTGTCATAGGGCGAGAGGCAGGGTACACCCTGGACAGGTCGCCAGTCTGTCGCAGGGCCAACACACAGGGACAGACAACCATTCACACTCACATTCACTCGCACATTCACACCTAGTGGCAATTTGGATTATCCAATTAACCTATCCCCACAAGCTGCATGTCTTTGGACGGTGGGAGGAAGCCGGAGTACCCGGAGGGAACCCACGCAAACACGGGGAGAACATGCAAACTCCACACAGAAAGACCCCGGCCTGATGGTGGAATTGAACTCAGGACCTTCTTGCTGTGCGGCAACAGTGCTAACCACCGTGCCACCGTGCTGCCCTATAATAAAAAGTGCATTCTGTTAATTATTAGCTCCACACACACACACACACACACACACACACACACACACAACAACAAACACACACACACACAAACACACACACACACACACACACACACACACACTCACACACACACACACACACGTACAGCTGACAGATAATACTTTTATTTTTACAGTTGTAGTTATAGACACACTGGCTACAACAGACGGTGAGTAAATAAAACACCTTCACCCTCCCGGGCTTCTAGTGAAGTGCGCTTATATTAAATGTCGATAACCACTAAGAAAACCACGTCTTACAGATTTAAAAATCAGGTATAATGCTTCTCCAAACAGTACAAGACCATTTATGGATAAAAGCAATCCTGGCTGGTTAATGAGGACTTTTCAGGTCATGATAATCGGTACAGAAAGGACACTGAAAGCCCATTTTGGAATTGTACAGCATGTTTCAATGCCATGCAAATCAAGCAAAGAGCAGAATGACTGAACTGAATGACTCATTACAGCAAGGTAAGGGGCTGCAGAAGGCCCTCAGAGCGCAGACCACCCACTCATATCACCCATAAAGACAGCCAGCTCTTCTTGCACATTAACACCCCTGCAGAAATTTACTGCTTGGCCTGCACTGAGGGTGAAAAATGGTGAAAGACGAGGATTTTTAATGAGACATGGGTCAATGAAATGTCAGTACTGGACAAAGCACTGAGAAAATGCTTTAGAATGCAACCAAAAATTCAGGCTTTACAACTTCAAAGGGAAATTGTGAACTTGAAATGACAACAAAAAAAAAAGACAACTTTTGTCTTATTGGTAATACTATAACGACTCTCTGGCACCTAAAGAAACGACAGATAGATAAATTATCTAGTATTTCAACTGCTAAACAAGTGTACTTCAAAAACAGAAAAATGGTACAAAAAAGCAGTTCATCTGCATGAAGGATGTAAGAAACTTTTAGCTGTCCACAGAAAACCCACTGGACCAGGATTGCTCATTCACTCATCTCATTTATTCAACCCAGGGAACTGTGCAGGAGCTTCATGTCTGCCACACAATGTGTCCTTGTGTGATTCATTGCACCTGTACCGCCGAATGTCCTCCTGCCATGAGGGAACTCTGCAGTAGCCTGTGCGAGAGAATATGGGTCACATTGTACACAGAGATGAGTAGGTTATACTACATCCTTTGACACACCGAAGACATCCAGCAGGCCTTGTGATACCACAGGAAGTCTTTACTGGACACCCCTGTCCTCAGTGTAGGAGCATCATGCAGTCATACAACATGACTTGTGTGTGCTACTGTTGTTTTTCTTGTGTTCGAATTTTTTTTTTTTAAATAAAGGAGAAATACACTCACTTACATGCTAACTGAAGTAGTTGTGCACAAGTTATTAGAGGAGCTTCAGTTGTTTAATTTCATTTTGTTTACTTGCCTTTAGCTTGTTTTGCAAAATGGAATTCAAAGTTCTTCACGACTGATTAACAAATCAGAAATTACTGCAGACTAATAGTAAAAGTAAAGTAAAATTTTATTTATATCGCACATTTCTAGATAAAAAAAAAAATCAAAGTGCTTCACAAGGTATAAAATAAAAACAGACAAAAGTTAACAAGTTAACTAATGACATGGGAGTAACGTAAAATGACAAAAGGATAAAAAAATCAGCCCAAAAATTAAATAAAAACTGGTGAAATAACCTCAAAATGACCTTTAAAACAACAACAAACCCAAAACTATCCATCCGTCCACGTTTATCAGGATCCTGCTTGCAGGGGCAGCTGCCACCTCTAGCTCTCCCAGAGAGATACTGAGACATTTCCAAATCAGCTGAGAGACATAATCTCTCCAGCGTATCCTAAGTCTGCCCCTGGCATCTTCTCCCAATTTGAAATGCCTGAATTCTCTCACCTAGGAGGCATCCAGCAATCACCATAGACAGATAACTGAACCGCCTCAACTGGCTATTTTGTTATGAAGGAGCAGTGACACCTTCCAAATGAGTCCTGAGCTTCTCACCTTATCTTTAAAGTGCTTCATGAGTCTTAAAATACTAACCATTTTTGTAATTGGGTTGCATCACACACTGAGGAGAATTCTCCAATTTTTCTTGCAGATCTCAAACATGCATATAGTAAAAGCTTAAAAAACGACAACATAACACACTAAATATTATCATCAAGGTCATCATCACAGATGGAGAAAAGCACCTCCTTGCATATTATCATAGAGGTGAAGATGTTTAAAATTAAAAGTGCAGTGAAACAAATTTCCTTAATGTTAGCGATACCTGCAAAAAAAAAAAAAAAGCAGTTGACATCCACTGTCTATTTTTTGGTGAGAACTATAGGTAAGATTTTAATTGTTAGTAATATCTGTTAAACATCTGTTCACCATTTCTTAGCAACATGATTATCTGATGACACCTTTGCAAATTTGATCGTCAAACTGCCACCTAGGCTGTCCCGGTACCAAGTGCACTTTTGAACACATAAGTGTCCATGGGCAAACTGTAGTGGGCACAGAAGTCCAATAATGGAACGCAACTCCGGTTGAGACTCTGGGGACTCCAGCAAGGCCAGGTACTCTAGATTGACGTTCAGTGCAAAAGTACAAGTGATGGTCAGGATTGCTTCCTGAACTAAAGGTACTCAGATACCAACTTTTCATCCACTGGGGAAAACCCCAAGATTCAGGCAGTGGGCCAGGGAGACAAAAGTAAACCTACCCCTTCCTGCTGCCTCTGACTGAAGGCAACTCCAGAGTGGAATAGAGTCAGGTTGCAGAACCTGAGCTGTGCTTTGAGGTGAGCCTGACTACATTTAACTAGTACCTCTCAACTTCATGCATTAGAGAGATTGCTCTTCTCTCACCTCTCTGGTGGGGAAGGACACTGTCCCTCCTGTGGGTGGTAGTCCATGTCTCCATGGCCTAAATGGGCTAAGGCTCAGCCACCAGGTGCTCGCCCTTGAGCCTCTCTCTCAGTCTTGGCTCCAGGGTGGGGCCCCCTTGCTTTTGTAATCTTTATAGCAGTGTCCAGAATTGTTCTTAGTCTGGCCCTGCATCCAGGACCTATTTGCCTTGGGGAACCATGAGCAAACATAGCCCCTGGTATCAGTCAGGCACACAAGCCCCTCTGACATTATAAAATGGCAATACAACATGACAAAAAAGACCTAAAGGTCAACTTTTAAGCCAGTAATTGGAAGTGTTTGCTCCATTGCTCTGAAGCTAGACATATAAAAACAAAGGAGGTAACGATTTAAATAATATGCAAGTATTCATTTTTCTTCAGCTCATAGATATTACACCACATAATAACTGCAGGCCACATGTACTTCCTGATGAAACTTTGAAGGAAACTGATGTCTAATAACTTCAAAACATTTGTCATCAAAAAGTCACGATTTGTATGCAGGCATCAAACTTCTAATAAGTTTTACTTCACAGCTGAGGAATTGAAATGAGAGGAATGGATGCACTTGGTGATGGCCTCTAATCTCCAGAATACTAATAAACAAAAAACAGAGCAATCTGAAGCCTGTAATCAGTTTGCAATCAGGCGGGACTATGAAGTGTGCAAGAACATCTGAAAGCCTCACTCAGAAAATCAGGGGATCAGTTTGCTCTCCGCACAACCAACTGGTACAATGTAACAGATGGTTCAACAGGGAGTTGGAATTGGGACTTACATATTGATTGATGCTGTAATGGATTAACTAGGCACGATCCCAGATGAGTCAAAACCCATATTTTTATTTCATGTTTTTTTTAAGAAGGGTACTATAGTGGATTCAAAAATCTTTGCCAGTCTTTTACTAAAAGTAACATAAAAAAGTTGTTGACTAGTGTGACAAGATTTTTAATAACACATGTTTACACTTCTTGTGCACACAAATTAGCAATCTGTACCATCTGACTACTTATTTAATTGTGTTTATTAAATAATTCCTACACACCATTCACAGAGCAGAACAAAACAGTTTGTTAGCCAAGCATCTACATGTGTGTGAGTATAAGTGTCTGTGATGTGAGGATGCTGTTGTTTCCCGTCTGGAGTCTTCATCCCACCTTGAAGTGGAGTTCTCAAGTTTCTTCAGTTCCCTGCTCTTCGGGTGCATTCGTCATCTAACTCTGTACCTTGCTGGATTTCGTTGTTTACTGTGTTTCGGGATTCCGTTTCCCCCTCACCGGAGCCATTCCTAATGAAGTAGGACACTGTGAGGAGTTTCTTCTGCAATGTTCGCTAATTTTCGGCCATTCTGTACGCTCCTTCCCCAATGATGCCTTCTAAGCTCTCTGTTATGGTGAGTTTACTGAGGGGAAGAGTACTGGCATGGGCAAAGGCTTTTTAAAAATTTTGACCTTTTGCAGCCTGCCCATATGATGCATTTGTGGCAGAGCTGAAAAAGACATTCGCTCACCAAGTGTCTAAAGGGGTAGCAGGAACTTCCGGTGCCCTCGGCCTAACACCATCTTGAAAGTTGACAGCAGATTTGGACCCAGACTAGGTAAGCCCAGCTCAAGACAGCCGATCAAAATAAAAGGTATGTCGATCATCATCGTTTTCCTGCACCCAATTACTCACCTGGACAAAAGGTATGGTTGGCTGCAAAGGACATTCCCTTAAAGTCCGTGAAACTTGCACCTTGCTACATTGGACCTTATAAATTAGATACTGTGCTCAGTCATAGAGCAGTCAGGTTCAAACTGCCTCCCTCTCTGCACATCCCTCCAACATTCCATGTCTCCCAGATTAGGCCTGTGCACTCAAGACTGTTGTTTTTCTGCATGAATATGAGAAATGAGAAGATGCAATGTTGAAAGTTTTGTTTTTGACTGGTCAAGAAATATTTTGACAGGTCATTTAAGGAATGGAAATGTTCCAGGATGACTACAGAGCAGATTCATGGATGTAATGAAGGAGGACATGCAAAGAATTGGCATGACAGAGCAGGATCCTGGGGACAGAATGAAATGGGGGCAGTATGACAACCCCAAAGGGAGCACTTGAAAGAAGCTGCATAGCAAGAGAGGAATACTTATGATTTATTTTGCTTATCCATTATCCATCCATCCATCCATTCGCTTCCGCTTCTCCTTTTCAGGGTCGCGGGGGGCGCTGGAGCCTATCCCAGCTGTCATAGGACGAGAGGCGAGGTACACCCTGGACAGGTCGCCAGTCTGTGGCAGGGCCAACACACAGGGACAGACAACCATGCGCACTCACATTCACTCACACATTCAAACCTAGTGGCAATTTGGATTATTTAATTAACCTATCCCCATTAAATATATAAAAATAAAAACACTACTTTTAGGCACTGCAAAGCTTCCATACTTACTGAAAATTACACTGAAAAGACAAATATGTCACTGGAAACTGACTGGGATGGGTTAGGGTGCTCACATCCAACAAAAATAAAGAATAAACAAAATAACAGCTCAATCTGATTGTGATGATTTTAATGATAAAACACTATATTATGATTAATACCAATGGGCTACTGACACAGATATCCCATAAGGTACACTTTATAAACCACTGATCTAAGGAGCAGCTTTTTATTTGTTTGTTCTTTTTTTCTAACAAAAGAATTGGATGAATAGCAATCCTGTATTTCTCCATATTTTTTCTTTTTGATAAATGTTGAGACATTAAGAATTGTTAGGACTGTTATTTACACTGGTGATTAATTATGCATGAACCTTTAAAATAAAGTCCTGTGGTACAGCAACAGCTTCTTTTTAGTCCTGGGGGTTTAATCATTGCCAAACCAATCAATATCCACTCAGCAGCTATCCAAACAGGTTTTACTGGTTTCCTTTGTAATCACCCCCATCATCCCCACATAAAAAAAACCTTTCAATGTAAAATGGAAATTGTGTAGTTCTATTGAATTTGCTCATTAAAGAAAAGGAACAAGGAAATACTACCTTTCATACCGAACAGTGATAAAAATATATACATATATCAGATCATACTGAGAGGTTTTGATTTACAGAAATGGAGGACTGTGAATATGAACAGGTCACAATCTGACCTACAAAATGTATTATTGACATTACCAGCTATCTTAAGGTCCAAATTTGGAACAGTAGTGTGGGCATGACCTGTATTTTTGAGAGTAATGGCTAAAAAGACACACAGTGTGAGTGCAGCACACACACGGCAGGTTAAAGCTGTGTTTGTCATTTAGAATGAAAAAAGAAACATATGACAACAATAACTTCAGTAAAGTGACAGATATGAATATATGAGTGTGTTATTTGCAGCTGTAGTGCCTTTTAGTTTTTTGTTTGTTCTTTTGTTTCTTTATTCTTTTGGATGAGCACTATTTTCTCTACTGGCCTTGCAAATTGAATTTCCCTCAGGATGATATCTGGCATTGCATCATGCGCTGAGGCCGACTCTGAAAGGAGGAACTGATATGCACACTCCACTGATTATTGATTTCTGTTCTGCTGAGTCTTTCCTCAATAGTCCAAGACTTTAGTGTTTTTGCACAGGGAGATTGTCTCCTTCGTTTAGCAGAAGGACAGTGAAATAATCTATAACTTTACACTGAAATGTCAATACTACATGTCACTGTGCCCAAACGTATGGATGTATTGTTAAAAGGTAGACATTTAGCACTCAAGTTTATTAGGCTCTAAATCCTTTATTGCTTTATCTGTATTTTTAATGATGCTGCAAATTTTTCGGTTAATCTCTAGCTTTAATTGCTTTGTGCAAGAACTGCCAACAGTAAGAAATTTCTCTAGGGTGAAAAATGTAATCTAATGGCTTACATGTTTGTGAGAAGAAACTGCTCCATATGACTCTTTCCCAGTGTCATTTCCTCTCAGAGTGTGACTGAGGCTGCTGATAACAGGTTCTCTAAAAGGGAACAGCAATCCATTCAGGAAGAAAAGTGTTGCTACAGAGGTAGACCGACAGTTTAATTTTTGCAGTATTGATTGTGTTGTCATGCACATGATAGTATACTTAATATTTACTCTCCTGCAAATATTTGCTAAAGTGCAGCCTGACTACATGAAAGAAGCCCAAGAGTACGCTAATGACAAAATGCTAACACTGACAGCAAATTACTCTGGCTGTGACTGAGCTTCTAGGTGCGCCTCGCTCAATTCATCTTTCCCTGTCTATCATTGTCTCGAACTGAAATTCATTAAAAATGGGGGTGGGGATGATGCAACACAAGGTGGGGGTGAGGATAGGGGACTGGGAACTGAGTGGGGGTTGGGTTCACAGGTGCAGCCAAATTGGGAGGTGCCATTGATAATGGCGTCCTCACATCAATTATGGCCCGGCTGAGTCATGGTGTCCATACATATTTCATGACTATCAGCGGATGCAAGTCAGGCTGCTTAAATCTCTCAACTTCCACCCTTCCATGCGTCTTTCCTCCACCAATCTCCTCCCCCAGGGCTCAGATAAAAGGAAGGCTTGACTTGTTAGCACCCTGCACCAGTTATTTCTGGACATGAAGGTGGGGTGCCACAGCAGGGGGGGCAGACCAGCTTCACCCTGTACTGCAGGAAGCTCCTACCTCTATTTGTCTTTGTCTGCCAGCCGGTCCCCTGTCTGCAGGGGGATGGAATATGTTAAGATCCGTCTATGAGAAGATCTACCTGTAATCGGCTCAGCCTTTTGTCTATTTTGCCATATATGTGAATACAGTTTTGATTTCTAAAATTCACCTGCCGTTTTTTGCTTTTACCCCATCTCACAGTGATAACTGTTGTTTCTATTGTTGTTTCTATTTCTTTTCCTTTCTTCCTAATTATTTCCATGCTTATACAACTGAAACCCTCTCATCCACAGCACTGCTGTGGATGGAAGCCATTTTGGTTGAAGGGTGCAAGGACCCTGCAATTATGGTAGTGGGGGTTGGGGGAGTGGAGTGGGTGCTAGAGGCTGTTGGCTAGGAGCCGAATGGTAACGCTTTGTAGTCTGTTTTCAACCAACCATGTGCTGTTCCAGAGAGATTCTACCTACTGAGGTGAACAGTAGACACAGCAAAAAAATATGTCAAGGAAAATAAACTATTTTTAATCATATTTAATGCTCTAACCATGAGTATCTATTGTAAAAAAGCAACTGCTCTCTTCATGAAATTTTCACTGCAGCAGTTTAACAGACTGGGTTGCATTTCAGTCATCAACCCTAATGGCCAGATGTTTCTCCGATTCTATAACAAAGCACAGATTAAATTGCATGTGGCAGTGCTGGACACACTGGAGTTGTCATTATTTTAGAAAAGAAAAGTGTTGATGATATTTAATGTGGCTTGAAGCATATACTTGCAACACCACTCATTATAGTTTGTAACAGATTTCAGTTGTTGCACACGCAAAAGGATCTCTTGCCTTTAAAATGCTAAGCTCAGAGTGTGTCCTGATCAAACAGATCAAAGACTCTTCTCAACCTGTAAGGAGACTTTTTAAAGCCCCATAAATCCTTTTTCTGGTTTTGATAAAGTTTAATGCAAGAAGATAAATTAATTCTTAAGCTTGAAATGTCACCCTGAGAGGCGAGAAAGGAGGCAGTGATGTTGGGACCAAAGATGATACTTTTTTCAGCCATGTTGCAAAGAAGAAGTGAACTTGACTTCTGTAGTTTTCTTTTTCTTTGATTTGAAAAAGTGGTAGGGTTTAAAGTGAGTTTTTTGGGAGAATGAAGAGATTTGTTAACTGTCAACCACCCAGACAGAAGATTTGTTCTTTAAAATTGGTTAAAATAAGCAGTAATTTATAAGTCATTTGTCTAGTTATGAAATCGTTCTTTTATTTGTTTTATTTTATTGTTACAATAAGTGATGGCATGAAAGATTGGTTTTGGTTTATACATCTCCTGCTGTCCCTAGAAGGAGCTTTTATTTTGAAGATCTACAGGAAGTTGTGCATTTACGGTAAGCTAACATATTGCACTTATGTTAATTTTCTTCATGATTTACAGATAATTACTTTTGATGATGCCAATCACGGTATTCATTTCATAAATATTATTTTACTATTATGTCTGTCATATCTAAGTCATTAGAGTATTTTGTCATTTTTCATGTTAAGTGGCTGAGAGGAAACTTGTAAGCTGTCACGCTCATATTTTAATTTGTCCAATAATTGTATAAATGTGTGTGTATTGCAATGATGTTAGTTAGGCTGAAGAAATTCTAACATCAGTTACAATTTAATGGGTTAGCTGAAGAATACCACACATTTTCAGGATGTTAAATAGTTGCAACAATGATTCTTTAATTGTTGAATTTATAATTCACTTGAATGTTGTACAAGAGAATGTAAAATAAACTGTAAGACTGTAAACCTGCTTGTAAATACAAGTCAGGTCTTTTATCGAGCTATGAGCTCCGTGAAGAAATTCCAGTGATTCCACTAGATGGCGAGCCTTCCAGTGTGAACTCCATGATCCAGATCTGCACAACCAGTCTGACCATGAGTGATTTATCTGGCTTCTGGTAGGATTCCATCAGTTGTCCCGACTGGTAACAGTGAACAGACAAAAAGAGTGCACTCCAAACTTTGACTACACAAGGCGTGAAACTACTGTAGACTGCAAACTCTATAGACTTGTAAATTTGCAGACTTTACTTTTTTATTTTTTGCAGCCCCTTCGTTGCCTGACCGACAGATCGTTCCCTCATCCCGTCTGTTCTCTCACTTAACTGACCATCGACTCTATGCAAGTCTGAAAAAAGATAGACCCCTGATGGATAAGGTTGTAACCTAACCAAACTGACTCTTGGCTGGGGGTTTGAATGACCCTGCATTCACTTTTGAGTTTTGGTGTTATTTGCTGGTTTAGGCAACAAAACTACTATGTTAGGATTAAGAAAACTTGGTTTGGATTTAAATATATTTTTTCACAGTTTACAAATATTTAAAAACATAATTTTCTAGGTTTTCAGGTAGACAGACTTTACCCAATTAAAAGGCAATGACACTGGGCCTTTGTCCCTAGCACAACTGCACTAACATTTTGACTCTAGGTGGTCCATTGCTGGTAGTTGGTGTATTTTGATTAGCAGTTGCTTTGTAGTGTTACGAGGTGGTGACCCCTTCTTTTGTATTGGGTTGAGCTACAGTTGAGAGTTTTACTCAGACACTGAGGAAGACTTTCAACAGGCCTGGCAGGGTTGATGTAAAGTGCTGTAGAAAATAGTACTAGTTTGGAAGTTTCCATTACAATGTCTGACAAATTTATCAGCAAACAAGCTATCCAGGTTCTCCAATGAGTTAAACTGGGTGTGTTTCTAGTTTTATTTGTTTGTTTTTAATCAGTAGAGGGTTTGCAGTGTACAGAGCAGTATAATCCTTTTAATGTAAAATCTAACATTCACATTCAAGTTATTTTGGTTCTATGCTCCACTGTGTGTTCTAAAACAGCTGATTATTGCACTAGGAAATGCAGTTCTTGAGCAAGCTTTAGTTGTGGACAAAAAAAGAAAAAGAGATTTTTACACCGGATACCCCTCCTGACACAACCCCAAAGGGATTTGTGTCTCCTCCTGGGGATCTTATACTTTTTTTAAGGGAATGTGAAAAACACTACTCTATGGAGCCTCTTATGAATATAAATACAAATGTTGAGTGCAGCTGTAACTGTACTTTCACCAGGGATGTTTGTTCAAGAGCACTCACATGCTGAAACACGCCATTTTGACTCCTAGGTCTGATGGCTTATTGGATTTGTATGCAGAGGTTGTCTGAAAAACTAATTCCAGTCCATTAGAATATAACAAATTTTCTAAATTACTTTTTGATAAGATAGGATACAAATACAGGCACATTATTAATGTTTTACATCCAGTCATAAAACAGGCTTCTGTGTTAGAACAGCAGAATATGACTTAATAGGGCTGTTTAAAATGTATTTACTGGTTCTGACGGAGGGAAAGTTCACAACATTATTAGCTCCTCGCTGAAGAAAGCTTCTTAAACAGAGTGCTGTGTCCTCTGTAACCTCTGATTGCTGCTCCCCCATCTGTTAGAGCTCAGAGGACTCACCCTCCACACAATGTTTAGCTGTGTCTGATGCTTTGTTACTAACGTTGTGGTGAAAAGCAACCCATCGCTAAGACATGAATCACTACAAAAAGCTGCCCACAGTGAAGCGTCTTCCAAATGTCAAAAATTCCTGAGATAGCTTTCTTTTGATTTGTCGATATAAAGTTGGACAGAAGGCCACACAAACACATCAAATGTATCAAGAGCGAGACATGGAAATGGTGTTACATTGTGATATGTGTACTGGCATGTTTGAACTTCACTTGCTAGGGGAAAAAAAAATCCCTTTTATGCTACCCTGAAATCTGCTGAAAGAGAAATTTGTGGTTTTAGCCTGTAAAGATTAGAAAAATTGATTGTATTACTTCTCTTGAAAAGTTGTCATATTTTGAACTGAAAATCAAACCTTCTCACCCAGAAATTCTGTTTATAGATTTCAAAATGTACTTTTGTGGCCACGTTGTTTCTGGATTTATTCATTTCTTTTCCAAGGCAACGTTTTTTTGGGGGGTGGGGGTTCCAAGCATAAAATTACATGACTGTGACACATAATCATAGATGATTAAGTTTAGGCAACAAAAGCACTTCTGTTAAAGAAAGGAAAAGATGGTAGTTTTGGGTAAATGTAAATAAACAGTGTGTCTAAAATATGTGTAAATGTCTTCCTGTTAAAAGTCCCTTTTTAAACAATATTACGGTGTTATCAGAATGACAATTTTTGAAATACTCAGACGAGCCCACTAAGAAACAAGTTCAATTCAAAGTCACCTTAATCAACCGTTTTGTCATTCTGATGCTCAGTTTGAACTTCATCTTGACTATGTGTCTTGACTATGTCTAAAGACACTTGGCTACTGGCATGTAATTGGCTAATTAGCTATTTGTATTAAAAAGAAGTCTAGCAATTTGTTGTCAGGTTGGTACTATGAGTGTACTGTGTCACTCTGTTTTGTCATTCTATTCCACATTGTTCTAATCGGCTAAAGATGTAGGTGGTGGCTATGTTCATCTGTTACTGTCAGTCAGGCCTGTAACAATATCCATATTAGAGGAAATGTTGTCCATTTCTGGATCTGTGTACAAAAACCATCAAGATGGTTAAATATGTTTTTTTGTTATTTGACTTAAATTCTTTAAGTACTTTAATTCCACAAGAAAGGTAATATGTATTTTAACACATACTTTTATATATAAACTGACTGGGAATGTTGTAGAGCAGGGGTGGGGAACTCCAGGGCTTAAGGGCTGGTGTCCAGCAGGTTTTAGATATCACCCTGGGTCAACACACCTGAATCAAATGATTAGTTCATTACCAGGCCTCTGGAGAACTTCAAGACATGTTGAGGAGGTAATTTAGCCATTTAAATCAGCTGTGCACGACACCCACCCCTGTTGTAGAGTATGGTAAAAGCCTTGTACCAAATTATGTTTTGTGAACAGAAGCAGTGTGTGGTGTTCAATCAAAAGTTTAAAATAAACCCCAATTGGACAGGTTTTCCAATTTGATCCTGGCACTGCGTATTTACCCAAAACCAGAAGATGAAGTTGTACAGGAATTCAGGTTTATTATTACAGCTATACTGAAATCAAGAAGTTCATTGTTTTGTTTATTTGTTTAACTTACTAGTAAAAGAAACAGAAAAAAATATGTTTGGTAAAAGTTGCTAGGTGTAAACCTGCAACCACCAAAATAAAACATAAGTGAATACATTCTGTAAAACGTCTTTGAATGGAAAAGTGGAATTTCAGGAGTTTATCCAAAGCATTTTTCACCCACTTGGCAGATGTGATCCCATCAAGAGGCTGTGAGTTTCACATGTTGTTTAGTTGTTTGTGTTAAGCTCTGCGTTCACAAATTTTGCTTTCCAAAGACATTACACACGACACAGCTACTGTGATTTTTGACTTTATTTACATATACAAATAGGCTTTGTGAAGACATATTTGATGATTTTATGTGTTCCGCATAGATAAACTTAAGATAAAATTGTTTACTGCAACAATTCATATCTGATTTTTGCATTAAGATGACTTTTCATAGCTAAGCAATAAAATTACTAATTTACAGGATTAACAAGTTAAAACAGTGTAAAGAAATAAAATTAAAGGAGTCTATAATTATGCTTACTGGTATAGTAACTCCTTTTGCCTTTAGTATTATGTTCCTAAGAGGAATTTAATCAGCATATTGCATATAAAGATAACTACTAAGTGGGCATATTTACAACTGTTACTTAGCACTTGTGTGTGTGTATGGGTGAGCAAAGAGTGAGGTTGATACATGTGGGCGATCTAGTTTTATGCTGGCAAGGCCAAGAAAAGGGTTCATGGGAAAAGGCTATGTTTATTCTGATTTGGACACAAAAAATAAACGTGCCAACAGATGTCACGTTGGGAATTCTCCATGGAGCACAGATGTAGTGTACAACAGATTGTGTACGCACATATGTTTCTTACACAGCTTCTGTCATAGCCGTTTGCTGTTAGGCTTCAGCTGAGTCCAGTAATAAATCCACCAAATTCCATTTAACTAATGAAATTATTCAGAAAGTAAATGAAGAAACACTTAACAACAGTATAAGGAGACTTTTAAATATTAGGGAACACAGTGCAGTTTGGATTGTTTGCAGTAAATGCCGTTACCACTGATCAATGAGGAGAAGAAAATGATCATATAATTGTTCAAATGTCTTGTCTTTGCCCCATTATCATCTACCTCATATCTTTCAGAGCGTACTTTCTTAAGCACATAAGCTCACCAGGCAAATCTTTTTGCCAAAGGAAATAACTTAGCTCAGTGTGAGTAAAAACAGGAACCATTATGACTTTCAACATTATCCATAAAAATAACAGCTGGTGCTGCATTAGTAGCCATAACAGTCCTGTGTGTGTTTCCTGTAAAGGGTCAAAAGGTATGCTGGAATGAGCTCCCTAGAAGCTGGCATATAATTTATGGATATGAGAGCTGCAGTTTTTTCCGATCGTATCAACCGTTGAAGGTAGGTGTACCTTTTTGTTAACAGAGCTTACTATCAAATGCCTAATGTCAGAAAAAATAATGAGTGCAAAAGTAATAAGACAAAGTTTGCATAATTCCAGAAAACTGTCAAAAGAAAATACAGTTTTGTGGTCATAATCCACCCAATACAGCTTCAAATGTTAGGTGCTGCACAAATTGAAATGAACAGTTAGCACTCAATGCCAATTCAGAAACTGGTACCGAGGAGGCTGCAGCAAGATGATGAGATTATACCAGGGCTGAGACTCAAAAAATAGAACGTCTTATGGAAAACATGACATAAATATGATAATTAGGTTTAGTACACACACTAGCTCAGGGGATGTCCCACTCTCCTCATCAGGGAGCACAGATGTCATGTATTGTCTAATGTAATGTTCTATTTATGCTGCAGTCACACAGGGATGGTGTATTACACAGGTTTATTACCTCATTGGTTGGTGAATGCTGGCAGCCACAGTGAAATTAACTGCTAAGGCGCTGGTAATGGAGGCAACCACAGGTCGCTAGGTAAAATCAGTTACAAAGACTAAAAACCACCTTGTGATTCCTTTGGTCTCTTGGTAGATTGCTGCAGCTTTTTATAGTTTGCATGGAAGCTGGTGACTTGGCTGCAATAATTTCACAGGGACAGCCAGCAACCTCCAGCAATTACTTTCCAATGTGAACGCAGTGTTTTTTTTCTCACTCTTAACTAACTGAAGCCTGTCATTGAACTACCAAATAAACAAATTGGTACTCTGTTTTTGGCCAGACAAGTGGCAGCACTTCTGCTATAATTTTGTTCGTATTTAACAAAATAAAAATGCAGACGTAAGTGTATACATTAGTTTTTGACTGGTAGTGAAAATTGTTTTCTTTACAAATAACTCTCTCACTGAACTAACACAGCCAATCCATCAACATGTTTGCTCTCTCTGCTCATATTGCCTTCATATTAAATCATTTTTTGCTTTTTAAAAAACTTATTTTAACATTGCACTCAACAGCAAACAAATCCTCCCTAACAAAAAAAGTAACTTCAAGAGTCAAATTGCGTCATATTTCTTCACATCGGGCCACAAGTAGGGGTGACGTAGGCTGCAAGTGGCCCCTGGGCCGTGAGTTTGACACCATTGCTCTAAGGTAGCTCAGAATGAATTGCAAAAATATCCTCCAGTTCTGTTCACACAGGCAGAAATTATGGCCAAAGCTATTTGTTATTGCAGTAAGTGGGCACAGTCTTCTTCTTTATGTTAAGCAAAAAAGTAACGTACCATCTGCATTTAATGACTTAGGAAGATAGTAGATAACTGTAGATAAATTTTCAGTGTGTCATGCCTAAATATATTCAATTTCTTATGTCATTTCATAGCATTAAATTTCTAGCCTTGCATGGCATGGAAGGACTAAGGTTTAAGAATATGTATTCTGATCACTAAAATCCCTCACTCTTACAACTAATGACACGATAATGACAAGGTTTTCAGCAGGGTTATAAGGTCTCCAGGGTGGCAGAATATAGTGTTTCCATTAAGCTTGCTCTCTTGGCCTCTTTTCTTTTCCCCCCACTTTCAGTCTCTTAAGGGAGGCACTCCAGAAGTTCCCAAGTGGCTTATTTACTTTTCAGATGGTCCAGTATCCCCTCAGCAGCCCTCCACAGCCGACATTGGATTGGCTTGTGGCACTGCATTCAAGTCCTCTTACTGTGCTTAAGTAGAGCTGCTTTCTAAGACCTAAGATACATTCTCTTGAGCCGGAGGAAGATGGTGAGATGAAAGGAATTGTGAAATACACACACAAAAAAATAATTCCCTGAAGAAGAAGGCAGGTGGAAAAGTCAAAAGGGAAAAAGTTCAAATGGATGAAGAAAGAAACCTTTGCAAATAGTACAATGTTTGTTTATTAGGAGAAAACTTCCTTTTAAAGACTTGAAGGGCAGTAACAAGGTAACGTAACACTGTGTAATAATTTAGATTTATCCAATTGTTTTTGTGCCAAGACAAATGAAGATGAGTACATGTGTTTGTACTGTATCTTTTGGTCAGAACCCTTAGTGCAGCATGTAAATCATCTTTGGTTCTAGAGTCCTCTGTGGTTCTACCGTCAATACTGTGAATGGGAACCAAAGTGCCCTGACTGTAGATAAACAGGAGAATGCTATCCTGGAATGGATCGCCAAAGTGCCACATCTGTCATTAGCTAAAAGAAGATGGTAGTACAGAAAACGGAGGGACAATGTGATTTTGTCACATGCATAGCCCTTTATCTGTTTCTTAATTAGTTTGTCTCCTATGGCTATGCTGAGCCACTGTACAGAACAGGTGGTGCATAAGTCCTCTTCTAAAGAACTACAAAGGATTTTGTCTCAGTAATAATTAATATTTTCTCCCACAAACCACATTTTACCAATTTATTCAAATCCTTAACTTCACTGCACCCACAAAACTTGCACCCAGCTGAGCGACAATCCCATATGGAAAAGAAATAGAAAAAACTTATAAAAGACTTGCATCAGCTTTAGCTTGCTCCATATAGTGAATCATATAAGGCTTATATGATTGTTTTTAATCTGGATTCTTCAGCTGTCTTTTGTTAGTGTTCCTACCACCTTCTGTTTACACTAGAAATTTGCTTTGTTAAAATTTATTTGAAGGAAAAAATGAACAAAAAAACAACAACACACATTTCTCCATTGCAGGTAATCAGAGGTGATCGTAACAATATGATGTGCTGTTTTGACTGAGTGACAACTTAATAGCCGTTTGTTCTTCCAAATAAAGCTACTAAATCAGCTCTGGTTCTGACAACATGATGCATGCACTTTCATACTGGTTCAATTAACTGTTGTACCTGTGGGGGAATATTGGCTGAGAGGGGGGGGAAAAAAATGAGACCATCAGAACAACACTGTTTTGAATTGAACAACACCGATATTGGTGGACACTGATGACAATAACCTGTTTACTCTCAGGCTCAGTTGTGAAGATTTACTAACAGTGTAATGGAAAATGTAAGAAAAGCAAGTATATATAAAACCAAAGAAATAGTGACACACTTTAGACATAACATAATCATACTGGATACGAGTTTGTTTGAGTAGGAATCTATCTATCTATCTATCTATCTATCTATCTATCTATCTATCTATATATATATATATATATATTATATATACAGACGGCAATTGTGGTATTACTACAAACCATTAGGTCATCTTGTCACTTGACAGGCAAGCCTTACTACGCATTTATTTCCCAGGAGTCACTGGATTGACATTCATACTAGACATCCACAAGGGGAAGCAGTCAATGATGTCACCACCTCATAAATGGCAGCCCAGCGGCAAGCAGTATGACGGCTGCAGGACAACAAAGGGATCAGTGGCATTTATACTTTTTTTCATTATACAGCTGCCATTACTTTAAATGACATTGATAAAAGCTATTGTGATTTAAAATATAATATAAACATATAATGTATATAATATAAATAACAAAAAAGTGATAAAAAGAGAAATATATCATGAATTAGAAACAGGATGTACAGCTGACTATAATTATAAATAAATAGCAGATTTTCAGAGCAAACTCCACTTTTCAAACATTTCAAGAAGCTGGATGAATCTCTGTGCACGAGGGACAATATACTGCATCTATTAAAGTCCAAGTGCTGAACAGCTGAGCAGCTAGAATCCCATATCAGACTAGAATGAAACCCCAGTCCTCTCCCAAAATTTCAACATGTGGTCCTACCATCACATTAAAAAATACATTTTTTTCTCCCCTTAAAATGGTATATATATGGTTTAAACATGTGACATGTTTTTATGTGCAACTATAAAATATGGGCTCATGATATTTCTAAATCATTGCATTCTTTTACTATTTACATTTTACATAGTCCCAACTTTGACGGAACTGGGCTATAAAACAAACAATCTGTGTGTGAGTTATTTTGCATCAATTGTTTAGCAATTACAACCTGAGGCTCAAACTTAAATAGACAATTGGCTGACAGTTTCATGGTCAGGGGAGATCTGTTCCCTACGGAAGAGAGCCACCAGGAATAAAAGCAGGCACATTTTTTTTTCTTTTCCGGAATTCTGAAATTAAAGTCAGAATTCTGACTTTTTTGTCAGCCAGTTGTCTGTTTAATTTTGAGGCTTTTCTTTTCTGTGGCCCTAATCCTCTTCCCTAGTCCCCTCATTATTTCATTACAAATTAAATAATTCCTTGGACTCCCTAGCTGAGACTAGGAATTATCTCAAAATATCTTTTATTTGCTTAATATGTCATAAAATAAGGGAAATGAGGGGAAAAGCCTCAGCTGACCACGAACCAGTAAATTCATTCATTACTTTTAAGCCTCTCAAAATGGGAAACCTTGTATAAACATGGCTGTAAATCCTAAACTGGTAATTCAGTAGCTTTTGTTAAATTGAGTTGTTAAAGCTGCACTTTAGTCAGTAGATGGTTTGATTTAAAATCTACTGTGGTAGTATACAGAGGGAAAATCACACAAAAAATGTCATTGTCCAAATACTTGTGGGCCTGACTGTAAGTTCTCCTCTTGGGCAGTATTATGTCGAAGTTTTATAAAGGTTGATGATAGGTAGTCTTACACAATAGCATAATGTTCATTTAATGCACCAAAATCAATAAAAGCCTGACAGCTCAGCCTGATTCAATCCCAAATGTACTTTTCTCTTTCTTCCTGTGTTGCATTTTCATGGTTCAGACATCAATTGTGTTGAATCCCCAGAGACAGTTGTGCGTCTCTCCTTTTCTGAGCTGGCAGCAGTTCTTTGACTTAAAAAAGACAAAGGAGAAAAGAACGAGTCCACTAAAGGTTTAAAATTTTTCCCTTTATACATTTTGACTTTAACAAGCACACCTCAATAGAGGTTCCAAAAACCATATTAACCTCTGCTATTCACAGCCTTTTAAATCAGCCGTCGATTAGATATTAAATATTTATTCCTCAAAATAAAAATTGAAAGCCTTGCTTTCATCTGCTAAAATGTCAAACAAGAGCTGAAATGAGCAACAAAGGTTTGATTGAAATTAAATTTAAAGTAGATCTTTATGATCCCAAGTAGGTACATTGTACTTGGCTGATGCTCTGACATTTGAACTACTGCCAAACACATCAAACCTACTGAATGAAAAGATGTCAGTTGTTTTCCTGCTTTCACTAACCTGCAAAACATCGTCCTAATATGTAACTGGACCCTCTTTGAGAATCAAACCTTTAGACCAATTTTCACTTTGACCTAAATTTTGAAATGTCAAAATCTGTCCACAAAACGAAAAATAAGTGGCATTTTTCATCCTCCATGAACATGATTTTCTTTTTTGTAGTACTGCCCTGGCAAGAGTCTGGGAACAGCAAAGCTCTCTATCAATTTTTCACCCATAAAAGCAATTTTATTTTGAACCATGGCCCAAAGCTTCACCAGAAAAGGCAGATTGCCTGTGATCCAAAAATGCACTAAGCCATTTTACATTAAAAGCATTGAGAAAAGATATTTCAAAAGGCCTGATTATTTTTAAAAAGGGCAGTACTGTGCAAAAGTTTTTAGTCACCCTTCAGTTCTTTGCATTTTGCAAGGAAAAAGAGAAATAGATTTACTGAAACATCTCCAAACATACATAATATTATAGTATATAAGACAAAAACAGAGTTTTCGGTGAGCTTGAACCCACCTTTATTTTTCAACACAACTTGAACTCTCTTAGGTAGGTTTCTAGTAACTTCTTAAAGAATAGTTTTCCAGGCTTCTACAAGCACATTCAGATCTATGTTTTTGGATGTTGGCTGCCTTTTATTCCATTTTATGTCAGAATTGCTTAAATAATAATCTTGTGGTTATTTTTGTGTGTTTAAAATTACATCAATTTTAACAAGACCTCCAATCATTCATTCTTGTACCGCTCTCCTGACCACCTTCATGGATTCTGGTAATGATTTGAACCAAAACAATTCAGATTTGGTGCATCAGTTGCCACTAATTTTCAGTAGAGTTCTTGTGTAATCTGACAGTCTTTTCTAACCATTTCTATTTCTTAGAATGTCTTGTTGACAGCCACCCTTCCACTGAGACCATTTCTGATGGGTTTGGTGAACAGCAGATGGACCCACATAGAACCCTCATGTTCTGTGTCATATGTCTGCTGGATTTTTTCTTATTTCTGAACGACATGACTTTAAGACACTGTTCATTTGTTGTAGATAATTGTTAACACGGGTCTCCACTTGCCCAGTTTCCTTGTTTGTTTAAGGACACACTGCACAGCATGCTGCAAACAGCAAATTATGTATTTTTGCAACAGGCTGCCAGTAAAAAGTGCCTAAAGATACAATTTAAAATTCTTTGGTGAGCCTTTTAATCCATCCCAGAACAGAAGTCCTATTTTTATGTTTGAATAATGCATATGTCACTTTTAACTAAAAAAGATCAGATATAAAGACTGGAATGAAAAAGAACCTACCTCCAAAAAGCCTGTAAAGAGCATTTTACAAAAAACTACAAGAACGTCTGGCTCATTGAAAGCATAATGCAAATAAATTATGGGTGACTCAAGACTTTTGTGCAATACTGCATGGCAAGAAAGGGTAAAACAGCTTAAACAAGAAAGAAAGAAAGAAACCCTCTAATTTATGTCCATTTACACTGTAGTTTATGAAGTAAAGATTTCCATATTAACACTGTGGCTAGAGAGGGAGCAGCATTAGCAACAGTGCAGTGAAAGTGGAATGCTTGTGCAACATATTTGGCCCCGCCACAATACAGCAGGGAAGTGATTATCACAGTTCAAGGTTGTGTTGAAATAGCACAGATGGATTGAATTTCATATTTCTAGAGAGTGATGTGATGTCTGATGACACCGGGGAGGAGAAAAGGAGGTGGTGGGACATGGAAGACAAGTGAACTGAGGCAAGTGTGTCGGAGGTGATACACCCAAATGGGGAGTGTAAAGATGGGGTAATTGCAGGATAGGATGTGAGAAAAAATGTAATTTAATTAAATACATTTTGTAAAATTTCCATCTGACATTATTACATAAGAACAATGAAAAATGTTACATTTAATGCAATCTAGTCAAATAAAGTAGACGATTTAATTGAATCTGATCAAATGAAATTCACTTGATTGGTATACATTCAGTTTATACCAAGCGTCCTTGGTGATTAATTATTTCACTTGCACTCTACTCAAAATTATTGCTTCATGCTTCTTGAAGGTAAAGAATCCTTTTTTGAGTGCATAAGAAATAGATTAAAGTTATATGAGAATCTCTTCTTTTCATTATTAATTTTATACATCCCACTAAAACTCTGCCAGGACTCAAGCATAGGAACTGATTTCTGTCATAATTTACATTAGCATTTTGATGATACTATAACATAAAGGATGAATTAAGGTTTTTCTGAAAGAAAACACAACTCCAACTCTATTCTTTTAAGGACCACTGAAGTACATATAGTACATCTTACTAAATCTCTTAACTTGCCCTCTTTTTTCTAGCTTTTTTAATGACATTACTTTGTTTTTTATACAAGAATTTGTAGTTTTCAAAGAAAAGAACATGTAGCCGCTGGTTTGCAGTTTTTCACAGGCATGAATATGTGTTCAGTGTGTTTGGTGACACTTGTGCCCCTGAAATCTATTAAAACCCAATACGTGGGTTTTCAATTTTTATTTCTGAGAAACAAGCTAGATACTTTTTCCTTCTTTTCACCTGAAAGGGATGGTATGTTGTGTCTTTGCCTTGCTGCTTTAATCATTTCGACTTGGGTTCTTACTCTTCATTCGCCCTGTCCTTGTGATGTGACGAAAAGCCCAAGGGAGGGAAGCAGACATAGTCTAGTGAACCTCGCTTTGATCAAACTCCCGGCTCAAAAGCTTGATACACTCATTAAACGGCCGATGATTTCTTGTTTAGACCAGCATTTAGCCAATGGCGTTTCCAGATGTTTTCTGGGTGTGACACAGAGCGAGTAAGGCAATGTGACCCCGGGGGAACCTGAAAATCCAAGCGAACGATGATT
Source organism: Haplochromis burtoni (assembly GCF_018398535.1). Lineage (NCBI taxonomy): Eukaryota > Metazoa > Chordata > Actinopteri > Cichliformes > Cichlidae > Haplochromis > Haplochromis burtoni. The sequence goes on from NW_024582434.1 coordinate 1,324,625, forward strand.
ACATGAATTGCAGAATGTGAATTGACCGTGTAGGCTGTCGCCTTCCTTACACAAAGTTCCACTCATGTAGAAATTATCAAAGCTGAATTTTCCTGTGGCCGTGTATTTATATGGTGAATCGTAGCTTTGTTGATGAAGGTTTATCATGTGGAAAGATCACAATATCACATCTGTGTGAACTGACCAGGAGCTTTTCACTAAAGCTGACTTAACAAGGAAAGACAAACATTTCCAAGACTTTTGAAGTGGTGCAGGAGGGCAAGGAGACAACGATGATATAAAAAAGATCCTATTAAGTTGAATGTGATAAAATATTGAGAAAGTGACAAAGTCTGAAAGAAGAAAAAAAAATATTCAAAGGGGGATTTGAAAGGCCTTTGATGATACAGTCTACACAAGCCAAACAGTAATTATCTTGGATAGGACATACGAATATACTGTATCTCTGTTTTAAATGGAAGTGATGAAAGAGATACGAGACACTATGAATGTGCCTGAGTAAAACAAATTGATGACATGCTGAAACAATGACAGTGTCATCAGGGGATAACCCAGTGTTTTTACTGTGGAGAAAGCCTGATGTGAATCTTTCATTGCAAACCTGGAAAACTGTGCCAGCAAGAGAAGTATAACCATCACTATTGGATTCACGCTGTTAATTTTAATGTGAGACAATGCTATTGTTGAACTTGGGGTGGGGAAGATGGACATGACCAAAGTTGCCTCCTGATGCCTCAACCTTAGCTTTTTGGCTCTTGACATGTTGGTTTCTGGAGCCAGAACTGACCTTAGTTAGATGATATGGTGGAGTCTTATTGCACAAGAACATTTACTGATCAGTGCTAAATAAGGCCTTAGTCACAGAGCTAGAAACTAGTCAGCAAACACCTGGTACCCAGTACTTGGGGGAAAAAAGTGTATTCCCTGACTAGTTGCGATTTGTTACTGGAGATTGCTGGCAGTCACTGTACTCAGGCCTAGAGACTGGTCAGTGACTGGTGTGATGAACTATTATAAAAGAGAAAATTTCCAAATGCACAGTTCTTTTAATGTGGGAAGTCACCTATAGAAACCAAAACTGTTTGTTTGTTTTTTGCAGTCACTCTATTCACTCTTGCACTATAACTCTTTCGAAGCTTGGTTGCTGAAGGTGACCATTCAAGGATTTGCAATTTTTCTGTTGGTTTCATTTTCCAGTTTCAGAGGCTGACACTTAACTCCTGGTCAAGACAAGGCACGAAACTGCACTTCAAATGTATTCCGGTTGTTTTCACAAGTGATGACGGCACATGAGACATGTGAGCTTATGCAAGACGATGTAACGGACAAGGGAGCAAAGCCTGAAGTTAAAGTTCTAGACTAACTGGTCTTTCTGTTTTGCACCCCATGGTCATGAACTTTATGAAAATTATGAAAATGATGAGATATTGCATATTTTAAAAAAAAAATAGGGATTAAAATATTAGCAAATATTGCATCCTATTTGTCCTGGTGGTTGTTATTTAGGTAAGCCTCCATCACAGGGTAATATTGACCACAGAAAAAAACTACTGATCAGGATGCCTCCTGGCATTTCTGGCATGCCCTACAGTGAGAACACTCACTGCAGCATATCCAAAATACACTACAGGGATTTCTGATCCGATCTGGCTTAGGGACAAATAGGATCCCTCAACAAGATCTGGAAAATGTCGTTACAGACCAGAGCTTTCTTTCCTAGCCACCTGGAAAAATTAACCATTAATATGAGTGTAGTCAGTGTCCTAGAGCAAGCATTAAGAAAATTCTAAGCTAATATTACTATATGGCGTATTTTTAGTCAATTTTTTGGAAATCCTAATATAAAAAGTGTTATATAGAAGGTCCCATTAGCACATGTGTAATCTCCCAGCCTCCTCATTCATCACCGTGGCATTTGGACTGAACCCATCTGAGTGACGGTTGCTCATTATCCCAGTATGCAACATGCCATTTAAAGATAAGAGACAATTATGCAGCATGAACAACAGGTTATTGACAATCTTCCTACCAGTTGACTGCTGTTTTTGTCTAATCACTGCTCCTTTTGACCTGCTATTAATATCTCATCACCTGCTAAATGATATGTTTACATTAATTAACGGCATTATTAATACCAGGAAAGTACCACAGCAGGTAGATTTGTTGTCAGCTTCAGTGTTATCTTAGTGTTGTCTCCTTCTCATGACAGGCCCAGATGGCGAGGTCTTTTAAAGACAGCATTGCTTTTCACTATTTATCTCAACCTCACTAAGCCTGGGGAGTGCTGCTGTCTCTCTCAAACCCTCACAGCACAAAGTCTTCACTTCACACCTTTTGTGAAACAAGCCACCCTCAGCGCCTTTGGCTAAAGGAACTGTTCATTTCAGAGGAGTGAGACTGCATGGCGAGAGAGCTCACAACCTGGTTGACACATTTCTCTGCGGGTGTAATTGTATTTCCCGTTTCCCCTTTGTTTCATTTCGGAATAACGCCAAACCTCTTCCAATTAAACTGAAAGCGCTTTCGCCCTCTCTCCTCTCTTTCTAGTTTTCCACACACCCTTTACCTCTTCTGTTGGCTCAAGCTGGTCAGTAGTGCGTGGACAAGAGGGATCCAGACAAATTCCGTTACAGCTCCGTGGATTCAAAAGCCGCCTGTACTCAGAATTTTTTCCAAGGCGTTGTTGTGTGTTAATAAAGTATTTGTCTCCAAATTCTGCTCTATAATACCCACAAATCCCAACACACATAAAAGAAAAGCATCTTTTGTGGTTTGTCTTTTTTCAAAACATTTCCCAGATACTTGTGATTGCAGCCTCTACACGGCCCCTACCTGAATCAGATTCAGTGTATGGGATGCACAATTAATTGTTATTCTGTTGATTTTCTGATAGCAATATGTTCCTTCAGGGTTTGGGAGCTGAGTGAGCAAACATTAGATTAAATTTTAATGAGTTTCTCAAGATTTAATATTTGAATGGAATGAATGCATTGTCCATATGGGCAGTCTTCCATAGATTTTAGCTCTACACAGCTTTCCAGTACTTCAATACATGTGTGCAGCAAATGGTCAGAGAAGGATCATCTTCCTTTGGAAAATATAATTGATTATATTGAAATATCAGTAATTAAGTCTGCTACATACTTGCAGCATATAACAATGCAACCATTAATCAACATCATCCCATATAACTATTATGCTTCATATATCTGTTACAACAGTTATTTACAGATTGGCAAGAAGCTTTATTGGCTACTTCTACTTGAAGTGGCTATATTTACATCATATTGCATATTACAACTCTCAATTTTCAGATATACTCTGAGGAATTGTATAAAGCAACAGTCTCTCTCACTTGGTATGTCAACATTCAGAAAAGTCATACAAACTCATAAAAAGCAGAGCAATGCCACCATCACTAGTGGCTTTGTAAGGAAAAAAACATAACAGTTACACTATTACACTACAACACCATGGTTGTTATTTTTAGAGAGCTCCCTGAAAGGTCTCTCCTGACCACTTGCATGAGCACTCTGATTTCACCACAGACCTCAAACTTGAGCACTGAGCACAAACATCACTTTCTGTGTCAAACTGACCCAGCTTTCTCATCGAGGATCACCTCTGCTGATGAGAGCTGGATCTCAGGCTTTATCTTCAAGCGAGAGCTTTTAGAGTCCCAAAAGTTTATACAGGAGGGGAATGCCTGCTGTCTTTTAAACTTTCAAGGGCTTTTGTGCTTTGAATTCATCCCAAATGTGAGACTATCAATGCGGAGTTCTACTCTAATGTCTTGAAGTGTCTGAGGGAGAATGCTCAGTAAAACAACTCAAACTTTGGTACTCGCCAGAGTCTTTGTGTGCAGACGCCCAAGACTCAAAATCCAGGAATTTTTGGCACATCAAAACAGTCTTCAATCATCACTTGCCCCACTTGCCTAAACTGGCTCCTTGTGATGTCTTCCATTTTCCTAAAAACTGAAGTTAAATGTAACAGTCAGTATTTTGACACACTGAAAGAGATCTAGCATGCACTGCAAACATGCAAGTGTTCAGGTCAGACTGAGACCAACAGCTGTGCTGGAGGCAGTGAACATCACATTTCTGAAGTTAACAATGAAAAAAATGTAGGCTTAAAAGTCTTTTTTCCCCTCAGTATAACTCCTAGTCTACAGAGATCTTTTGTCTTAGCATGATGCATCCATGTTCAGAATGTATAGTAAGTCCTTCCATTAATTCCTTCCAAGCAATAATATAAAATGCATTTATTTTTATTTGCAAAATGAAATCTTTATATAAAACTGTTACTGATACAATTGTGAGACAATTACAGTGTAAATATCCTGAAAAGTACTTGACAAATTTGGCTCTGAGATAGCGGCCCTGTGCCAGACCTTCAACTTTTTTCAGTGTTGCGTGCCATGAGGGGAGGTTATGCTGCATAGATCAACTGAGCACATAGGCATGCTGGACCAAGCTGCTTCTAATTAGTGAGCACAAAGACACCCGCCACCAGGGCACATCTATTCCAAGGAAGGTTTGGCAAGTGGAAGTCATGTTGAAAAGCATTCCATTACTAACAGTTTGCAGCTCTGGATAAGAACGGCCTGGAAATTACTGAGCAGAAGAGGCTAAAGCATGAGGTTGCATTGTTGTCAAATGTTCTGCTGTGTTTATTCATGTATCAGCTGTGTGTTTATGTATATGAAAAATATATATGGGGGTGGTGACCACGATGCATCACTCTAAATTTTCTCAAGGCCACAATATGCTTCTACTACATTAGTACCTTAAAACAAGGTACATTAAATGCTTTTTATGCTACAGAGACATGGGTGCTGGCAGGACCTGGATTCATGACAATAAGAATAAATCAATAATACAACTCCATGGGGGCAGGCAGGCTGCCACACATCTGCCATTAATGATTGACACATTATTGGAGATTAAGTATTGGAAATTCAGGAGCGGGACCACACCTCCGAACTCGCTCCTTCCTGTCATCATCTATATAGGTTCCCCCAGTTCTACAAGCTGTACATTCTCGTTTATGTGCCCCATCCTCTCTCCCCTTTTCAGTTCTTTAACTTCTTCCCTTCTATTTAGTACACGGCACAAACAACAGATAAAGGGGATGATAACATATTACATCATCATAATTCAAGCCAAGATGGTACTGTTGCAGAAACACTTTAAACAAATAGATAAATGGCCATTATATGCTCCTACTCCTACATGAGTTATTGTGCATTCCGTAATCAAAGTAGAAGTAAAAGAGGAAGAAGTAGAACGAGAATAGTGCACTCTCAGTTACTAACATTTTTACACAGTCATCCACTGGCAGGGATTTATGATGGATTTAGGGGATCCATGTTTAACTATAATTTATTCACAAGTTGTGGATATTGAATAGGAAATTGGTTTGTCTTAAATGAATCAGAACTGCAGTTACAGAACTGTACAAGGATGGCGTTCACACTAACTTTGTCAAGATGCCTTTTAAAAAAAAAACCCTTCCACATCAGTTTTCACTGCATAGGAAAGCCTCTATTCATACTTATTAGCCGAAACCAGTGACTAAGTCTATAAAGTTATCAGGAAAGTGTGTACTGAGGTCGGTGCTTGGGACGATTCATGGACTTCTAGAGCTCTGGAAGTGTTAAAACCACTGGTCTCGTTCTCTGGTAGCCATGCATGTTTAAGCCCACTGTGTTATCTTCACTTATAGACACGAAAGCTGGGTGTATTTGTAAAGTGACCATGGTTCAGGTAGTATGTTGACCAAGACATTGAAAACAACATCGCAGTCAGCTGAAATGATTAAGGATAAATTGTTTTCAGACGTAAACAAATAGCTCAAGAATGGAAGATTTCCTAACTCACAACACACACAAAAAAAACAGCAGTTTGCTTCACTTCAAAAGATCACAACCAAGTAAAAGTAAGAAATGATTCATAATTTTCACAATAATGTTTATTTACATCCAGCCCCTAGTTTTCTTTTTTATTTAACATATTGAGAGCCGTTTACATTGAGTGTTACTAACAGGCCTAACCAATGTTTCCTTGCAGTAAAACAACATTCTATTTTTTTTCCATCTGGGAACTCTTTGTGAGGTAGGTTACCACCCTGTTGGAACTACAAAAGAAAATATATATATACTCATCATAATTGGAAGAAACTGCTACAATGTCATGCCCTTGAGAGACAGCAATGATTACTGCATGTGGCCCCCACATCATTGACAGGCGTTTGCTGACAATAGCAGGAACAAAGACCTTGCAGATGGCCAGAGTGGTCTTTTACTCTCCTTTTCCATTACCACATGGCAACAGTCCAATCCCACAAGGCAGCATAAGGCCATCCAAAAAGGCAAGATTCTGTTTACAACGCAGGGATATGCAGCACAGGAGGATGTCTACAGTAGTTGTGGGAAGCAATTATAACCGATAGCTTGTGTGTGATTACATCTTGATGTTTTGTCAAAGTGCAGAAAACTGTGGGAGTGTATCATGGTGCTCCATTTGCTGCAATCACACAAGGAGCCAGACCTTCCACACAACAAAGCGATGCCTTTCAACAGAAAAAAGTAGCAAGGACCCACAAAGACTGACACTCAGGCACTAAACTGGATTATGGATAATATGCTGTATTAGATGTGGTACATTTCGGAGTTGCAGTCATGTCACTGGGGTTTCACAGTATGCAGTGTGAGCCAGTATATTATAAATATTGACAGAGGCCACAAAGAGTGAAATAATCCTACTGACAGGGTGGCCTGGTTTGAGAGAGTACACATCTCAGAGGATTTAAAGATGCTGAACTCTTCTTGACTGTTAATGTACCAAATGACTTTTGAAAATTTAAGATGCTTCTGCCGGAAGAAATACAACTTTTCAATTTTTAAGTTAAACCTCAGGCAGTCTGCCCCACTCTCTTAATTGACTATAAAGAGGCCCTTTATCCTGAACACACGAGTCCAGTTCGCAAAATATTCATTGTATTACAAAGTGATATAAAACATTCATAAACAGTCCCCAACTGAACTTGGTGTCTTTGCCTGGAAAGGCTGCTGAGCAGTAGTTTATAATGCATACAGATGGATTTAGGTTCTTCTGTCTTTGAACTCTCCCAGCAAATCTCCCTGAGCATACTAATACAGCTCATTAACATATTTGGTTATGGGGAGCGCATAAAACATGGCAAGACAGCGATAGCTGTCAGTGCTCCCAGTGTCTAGGAGATTTAGTATGTCACTGGTATATGAGCAGGTATTACCTCCCAGTGAAAAGGGTTTCTGTTTCTGCCACTTTGTGACTGGAGGTTAAACAAAAACAACTAACCACAATGAGATAACGACCTCCTTATACTATCGTCATTTATCAAAACAAACCCTGGAACCAAGGTATGAACTCTTCTGCTACATTCACACTTATGAAACAGTCTTTGGAGACTTCAGCATGACCAGAATTATCGTGACCATATGCACTTAATTTGTTTTCACTCCCTTTAAAATGGTTGCTTTGAAGACTGAATGAGTGTGCAACTCAACTCGATTTCAGTTGTTTTCTGTTACAATTGAGTACCACTTTATGTGCATGTTATAACAATGCAGCCAAAAGTCCCGTGACATCATCTGTATGCGACACAAACCCAACACAACAATGAAAAACATCGAGGCAATGGTATACCTGCTGCTCAGTGTAAGGCTTTTTGTCAGACGGGGACCTTGGTGTTGTTTTTTGTGTAGCCATTTCCCTCGTTGTTGGGTTTCAAAAGCGGCAGTTTGCATGGCAGGAGATGATCTCATTGCTCTCATGACGCCACTGACTAGCCAATCGGTGGCATGTAGTCTTTTGACGTCAGATTTTCAGATCACCCCAGATTGCTTGGAACCCCAGCCAGTGGTAGTACCTGTTGAATCTCAACAGATTCTGACTTTTTTCTCAGAATTCTGAATTTGTTTTCTTCTGAATTCTGACTTTAACCTCAGAATTCTGACTTTTTTTCCTTAGAATTCTGACATTAATATCAGCATTCTGACTCTTTTCTCAGAATTCTTACATTAATCTTAGGATTCTGACTTTTCTCAGAATCTTTTTCTCAGAATTCTGACTTTTTATCTCAGAATTCTGACAGAGTTCTTTTTTTTTTCAGAATTCTTTTTTCTCAGAATTCTGACTTTTTTCTCAGAGTTCTAGAAAAGAAAAAAAAAGACGTGCCCACTTTTCTTTTTTTTTTGGCCCTAATCCTCTTTCGTACAAAAGCCTTTTAATTGCACATTCATGTATTTTGTTCACATAAGTAAAGAGTGATTGAATAGTCACAACGTGTCACTCATATAGGACTGACCATCAAAGTCATGATACATAAGTGAAACTAGAAAAATTTGCATTTCCTGCGAAAATGCTGTGTGGATGCCTTTACGCTGAGGATGTCTGCTGAAAAAAGCTGAAAAAGTTGAAAAAAAAAACAAAAAAATATTGCCCTGAGCGGGATTCGAACCTGGCCCTTCTGGTACTCAAGGGAGGTTCTCATCTGACTGCGCCACAGTCTTTCTCACAAAGAAGAGGTGGAGAGACTGACAATTCTGGTGAAATTAGCAGAAGCCGCGGAGAATTGGGCTGATAAGAGGTGGAAAGGCTGAAAATTTTACAGAAGAGGTGAATAAGTAGAATTTCTGCTGAAAAGAGATGAAAATTCTGCTGAAAAGAGTTCAATCAGCAGAATTTCTACTGAAAAGAGTTGAATGAGCAGAAATCTCCTGAAAAGAGGTTTTTGCTGAAAATAGCAGAAAAAACTGAAAAACTTTTCTGAAAAGAGTTCAATCAGAAGAATTTGTGCTGAAAAGAGTTCAATGAGCAAAATTCTGCTGAAAAGAGGTTTTTACTAAAAAGAGCTGAAAAGCTGGTATTTGTGCTGAAAAGTGGTGAAAAAACTGAAAAATATGCTGAAATGGGGAGAAAAGCTTAAATTTGTGTTGAAAAGAGTTAAAAAAGTTTAAGTGTTGACTGAAAGAAATGTTGCCATAAGCGGGATTTGAACCCCGGCCTCCCAGTCCGAGAACGGATGCTCATCTCACTGAGCTAAAACACAGGTCAACCCGGCAAGGAAAATCAGTGAGGCCACTGATGATATGGCAGAAATGGGCAAAAAATATTGCAAAAAAAATTCAATATCTCAAAAAGTATAGAAGTTATGAGCACCAAAAGTCATAGCCGGCATTAGCAGAAAGAGCAGAATTTTTTAAAGTTTGAATGGCAAAAATCGGATGAAAACTGTGGGAGTAGTTGAGTGCCAAAAAGTGTACGGAAGCAACTAGTAAATAGTGGAATAAAGAACTAGAAAAATTTGCATTTCCTGCGAAAATGCTGTGTGGATGCCTTTACGCTGAGGATGTCTGCTGAAAAAAGCTGAAAAAGTGGAAAAAAAAAACAAAAAAATATTGCCCTGAGCGGGATTCGAACCTGGCACTTCTGGTACTCAAGGGAGGTTCTTATCTCACTGCGCCACAGTCTTTCTCACAAAGAAGAGGTGGAGAGATTGACAATTGGGCTGAAATGAGCAGAAGAGGCGGAGATATGTGCTAATAAGAGGTGAAAAGGCTTAAATGTTTCAGAAGAGGTGAATAAGCAGAATTTGGGCAGAAGAGAGGTGAAAATTCTGCTGAAAAGAGTTCAATCAGCACAATTTCTACTGAAAAGAGTTTAATCAGCAGAATTTCTACTGAAAAGAGTTTAATCAGCAGAATTTCTACTGAAAAGAGTTTAATCAGCACAATTTCTACTGAAAAGAGTTTAATCAGCACAATTTCTACTGAAAAGAGTTTAATCAGCAGAATTTCTACTGAAAAGAGTTCAATCAGCAGAATTTCTACTGAAAAGAGTTTAATCAGCAGAATTTCTACTGAAAAGAGTTGAATGAGCAGAATTCTCCTGAAAAGAGGTTTTTGCTGAAAATAGCAGAAAAAACTGAAAAACTTTTCTGAGAAGAGCTCAATCAGAAGAATTTGTGCTGAAAAGAGTTCAATGAGCAAAATTCTGCTGAAAAGAGGTTTTTACTAAAAACAGCTGAAAAGCTGGTATTTGTGCTGAAAAGTGGTGAAAAAACTGAAAATTGTCCTCAAAAGGGGTGAAAAAGCTTAAATTTGTGTTAAAAAGACTTAAGAAAGTGTAACTGTTGACTGAAAGAAATGTTGCCATAAGCGGGATTTGAACCCCGGCCTCCCAGTCTGAGAACGGACGCTCATCTCACTGAGCTAAAACACAGGTCAAGCCGGCAAGGAAAATCAGTGAGGCCACTGATAATATGCAGAAAAGAGCAAAAAATATTGAAAAGAAAAATCAATATCTCAAAAAGTATAGAAGTTATGAGCACCAAAAGTCATAGCAGGAAAGAGCAGAAAGAGCAGAATTTTTAGAGATTTGAACTGAGAAAATAGCACAAAAACTGAAGGGAAGTAGTAAGCGGACAAAAAACGGAAAAACGGAGCAACTTGAAGAATAATAATAATATAGAACTAGAAAAATTTGCATTTCCTGCGAAAATGCTGTGTGGATGCCTTAACGCTGAGGATGTCGGCTGAAAAAAGCAGAAAAAGTTGAAAAAGCAGAAAAAACAATAAACATTGCCTTGAGCAGGATTCGAACCTGGCCCTTCTGGTCCAAAGGCAGCGACTCACCGCACTGCACCAAATTCATTCGCATAAAGAAGAGGTGAAGAGACTGACAATTCTGGTGAAATTAGCAGAAGCTGCTTAGAATTGTGCTGATAAGAGGTGAAAAGGCTAAACATTTGGCAGAAAAGAGGTGAATCAGAAGAATTTCTGCTGAAAAGAGGTAAAGAAGCAAAAAGATGAGCTGAAAAGAAGTATAGAAGCAGAAGTGCTTGCTCAAGATGACTGTATGTGTAATGACACACTGGAGAGTGTCAAGAAAGCAGAGCGCATGCAAGCAGGGAACATGTGTAGCAACTGTCACAGGTAGGATTAGAACCTCTGCCACCAGGTCTCACGGCAGCTGCCCTACCCTCTGAACCAAATGAGTTCTGGTCACAAGCAAAGATATGATGAGAGGGAAAATGTGCACTGTGGAGCAGAAGCTCAAATTAGCAGAAAAGAGGTGAAGAGGAAGAACTTTGTTGTGAAGTGAGGTAAAGAAACTGAAATTTGTGCTTAAAACAAGTGAAAAAGCTGAACTCTGAAATCCTGCTAAAACAGCAGAAGAGGCTGATATTTTTCAGCTACTCATTGAGCCAAACTGGTTCTCACGTAACTGAAAAAAGGTGGAAAAGCTTAAAATTCTAATGAAAACAGCAGAAGAGGCTGAGTGCACTGTGGAGCAGAAGCTAAAAATAGCAGAAAAGAGATGAAGAGGAAGGACCTTGTTGTGAAATGAGGTAAAGAAACTTAAATTTGTGCTTAAAACAAGTGAAAAAGCTGAACTCTGAAATCCTGCTACAACAGCAGAAGAGGCTGATATTTTTCAGCTACTCATTGAGCCAAACTGGTTCTCACGTAACTGAAAAAAGGTGGAAAAGCTTAAAATTCTAATGAAAACAGCAGAAGAGGCTGAGTGCACTGTGGAACAGAAGCTCAAATTAGCAGAAAAGAGGTGAAAACAGCAGAAGAGGGTGAGATTTGTGCTGATAAGAGGTGAAAATGCTGAACCAATCAGAGGTACTGCTTCTGTCTGCTTCATCAGGCTGTGTACTTGTATGTATTTCTGCCACAGACTGTTAACAAGAATCTGAGGTCCATATTAGAAAAGCTGGTAAAATCATAAAACTTTGCAGAAATGTAATAAATTATCAATATGAATTACCGGTCTGTGATAGTGTATAAATTTGTAGTTAAAAAAAACATGTTGACCAAGGTGGAATCGAACCCAGGACCTTTGGTCTGAAGAGCCGTGTCATTATCAATCGCGCCACCTGAAAAGGGGGCGGGGCGCCTTAAAAACCAGGGTGATCAGCAGTCAGAATTTGATCGCGGTGAGCGGTGAAAAACGCCGTTTTTTGGAGTTACAAAACGTCGTGTAACTCAAAAACTAGGTGGGATAGAAGCATAATTCTTGCACTGGGTGAATCAGCGGACTTTGGTGTACTTTGACTGCGATTTACATAGCTCTTTGTATCTCTGTCGCGGAGATATGACGAGAGAAGAAACGGCTTCATTTTTGGAGTTTACTAAGGCACTACCCAAAAGGCGCCACAAGAGGGCACTCCAACACAAGAGATGACCTATTTACACTGTAAACAGCCCCTACTAAGCCACTACATAACACAGTGATATTACAGCTATACAAATTCACACAAATACTATGATTTGGCAGAAATACTATGACTGAGTAGTAATACTATAACATAACAGATTTCCTAAAAAAAACTATGAAATTGCAGTAATTCTATGACTTGGCAGAGATACTACGTTTTAGCACAAATAGTATAACAACGCAGAAATACTATGACTTAGTAGTAATACTATAACTTAACAATTCAATGTTCTTGCACAAATACCACAATATGGCAGAAATACTATGTTTTAGCAGAAATACTGTGATTTGGTATAAATACTACGATTTGGCACACATACTATATTCCGCAGATACTCTATAACATAACAGATATTCTACGACTTAGTAGTAATACTATAACATAACAGAATTATTAATTGGGCAAAAATATCACGATTTGGCAAAAATACTATGATTGGGTACAAATACTATGATTTGGCAATAATACTGCATTTTAACACAACTACTGAGATTTGATTGAAATACTATGATTTAGAAGAAATACTATTACTCCATAAAAATACGATAGTTTGGGACAAATACTATGTTTTGGTTCCAATACTATGATGTGCAACAAATACTATGATTTGGCACAATTACTATGATTTAGTACAATTACTATGATTTGGCAGAAATACTATGCCTTCGTAGTAATAATATAACATAAGAGATATACTATGGTTTTGCAGAGATACTATGTTTTTGCACAAATACCATAATTTGGCACAAATGCTATGATTTAGCAGAAATACTATGATTGGGTACAAATACTATGATTTGGCAATAATACTGCGTTTTAACAACAACTACTAAGATTTGATTGAAATACCATTATTTAGCAGAAATACTACGACTCCATACAAATACGATGCTTTGGCACAAGTACTATCATTTAGTACAAATACTATGATTGGGCAGAAGTACTATGTTTCAGTACAAATACTATGATTTGGCAGGAATACTCTGATTTAGCAGAAATACTATGTTTTAACATAAATACTGTCTTTTGGCAGAAGTTCCTGCTAAAAAGGACTATTTCTGCTTTTTAGCAGAAATACTGTAATTTGGCATAAATACTATAATTTGTGATAAATACTATGATTTGGCACATATAATATATTCAGCACATATATTATAAAATAACAGAAATATTAGGATTTGGCCTCAAAACCATGATTTTGCACAAATACCATGATTTTGCAAAAATACTATGATTTAGCAGAAGTACTACAATGTAGTAGAAGTACTTTGCTTTAGCAGAAATACTATGATTGAGGAGTAATACTTAAACATAGGAGAAATATTGATACACAGACACACATACACAGAGAGTAAAGGGAACAGGAGCTGTGGAGAGTCTGGGCTTGGTATATGTAGGTCAGTTAAATTAGCTGCACCTGCTGTAGTCAGCCCTTACACACGCAGACACAGAGAGAGGTGTGAGTTTTCTTCAGTGTATTTCTGACATTCAGGACTCCCCTCGAACAAATGGCCATAATTTCCTAACCGTAGAGGCTAGAACGTTCATTCAGACATTGTTTTGTTCAGAAGAGATGGGGGAATCTTCAGGTCTTCATAATTCAGAGATAAAATATAAATTATTAAAGATATATGACTTGTAATACACTGTAACTGAGTAGAGGCGAAGCAAAAACTGCCTTGACTTGCCCTCAAACAACCTTTGGTAACTCTAAATCTATATGGAGCATCAAAATCATTCTTTCACCATAAGAGACAGCAGGCTTTGGTGAACAGTCATGGAAATTTTCAGGGCTCTGTGGAAATCCATCAAAAAGATATGACGAGAGAAAAAAGTGGTTCATTTCCAGAATTTGAAATCTGATGAAATCTGAGCGAAGGACAAATTTCCTACCCTCAAACAAGTCCAACTCATTTCAGAACGGTAATAGGTGAGAAAGAAATTCTTGAATTGTGAGCGTCAGGAGTGTCTGAAGATATACGGGGACAAGCCTCATGTCTTAACTTTGCTTCGTTAAGGAGATATGACAATTTGAAAATGCCTCTCATTAGAGAAATCCAGCGGTGATTTTGAACAAACTCTCCATTGACTTTATATGGAGAGTTTTCTGACCATGTGTTGATCTGAGGAGATTTGCCAAAATTCTATAAATCCCACAACAATGATAGTGACATTTCCTGAAAGCCAGCAAAAATACCTACGTTTTGATGTATAATTTGTGGAAGTTGAGTGGAAATTGAGCGAGTAGCAAGGAGTTGTTCAGACATGAAGAGAAAATTCAACCAGTTTCACTGTCCCCTCGGAGTTAATTGCATAGCAACCATAGCAACGCATGTATTTTCTGAAAAATCACAATTTTGCAACTGAAGACTTAAAGAGCGATAAGATGAAAACGGTAGAAGATCTGAAAAAGCTGAATCATACAGGAATAGCCCAATAATTGGAGAACATTTTAAAGTTTGAATGGAGTTTCTAGGTGAAAGTATGAGGCAGTAGTTAAGTTTCAAAGACAAGAAAGTTTTAGCAGAATTGTGGAAGTTTCCCATTCATTTCAATGGGACAAATTAAAGGAAAAAAGTGTAATATTTTAAAAAGTATAATAGTAATAAACACCAAAAGTCATAGCTGGAATTAGCAGAAAGAGCAGAACAGTTTAGAGTTTGAACTGAGAAAATCGGCTGAAAACTGAGGGAGTAGTTAAGCGCCGAAAAGTGTACGGAAGCAACTTGAAGATGAAGAAAAGATAAAGAATAAAGAGAAACAGGAACTCAATAGTGTGGATGCCTATTAAGGCATCCACACAATAAAGAGAAACAGGATCTCAATAGTGTGGATGCCTACGGCATCCACCCAATAAAGAGAAACAGGATCTCAATAGTGTGGATGCCTTGAGGGCATCCACACAATAAATGACCTATTGCGAAATAATTGACTATTTTTGTGTAGAAGCTCACAAAATTAATAATAATTGATATAATATAAACAACAACCAATCTTGAGTTTGTCATTACACCCACGTCTGTTACATGGTTGGAAAGCAAAACATAATATCTGAATTCTAGCTACTGAAAGGACTGCACTAGTGTACAGGGTTTCCAAGACACTGCAGTAGAACAAGCCTGAGCTTCGCTGATAAAGCAAACTGTCAGAAGGTACAGCACTCTGTTAAATACAGGCTGCAGTACCTTGTGTAGCCCCAGATAGGCCAAGACAAGCCCTCTACTCCTGTCTGAGGGCCTAGCTAACTCGGGCCAACATGGCACTACAGCAGCCAGAGAGCCTTAACTTCAGCTGCTGACACAAGCTGGAGAGCTGCCATTATGCCTCAGGGGGGAGAAATCCTCCCTCCCCCACTGATGGAGAGCTCCCTCAGAGAGGATGGAGGGGACATTAGCAAGTGTCAAGATGGAGAGCTGATCCAGGCACAGTGGCAAATGGAGTGAGAGGAAAGTGATTCAGGCAGACATGTGATGATGTGCCTGGCAAAATGTCTCTTTCTTTGAAATTGATATAAAGACCTCTGTCAAAGTTGCTAGTGTCACTTTCTTTGGTCAAAGATCAGTCTGGCTAAATGTGGTAGATATGAATGCCTCTAATGTCATATGCAATCTGTGCCAGGGGAGTTCTCTGATTTGTTCTAAACCAATAAACATCAATAACAGAAACTGGTATAAACGCAAGCTGGGTTTATTTGATGCTAAGTGCATTAATTCTGTATTCTGGGCTGAACACCAGTCAAACCATTACAGCTGAATAAGTCGGTTTAGATATTACTCTGTACCTCCTCCTCAGAAATATACCAGTACCGAGTGCACAGTCAAGGCTTTGTCATCCTTCTCGGATGTGCATTAACGTAATTAAAATAACTGAAGTAGTGAGCTCACCAGACCCATTATTTCCTGAGTCAGGGAGCTGCCTTCAATCTCAACAATGGAATTCTCTTGAATATGGAAATAAATCTATTTCTTGTCTAATTAATAACCGCAAATATGAGCATGTTTCATAGGCTATGTCTAATATTCATCAGGTAGAATAGAAATATCTGCATTTAGACTTTCTGATCATTATGCTTTCAATAGTAAATTAGTTGATACAAAAGTATCTTTATCAGCTAGATTATGTTGGAATATTTTTCACTACAGCCAGCACCAAATGGCTGTAGTGTAAATGAACATTTTCCCTTGAATATTTCCTGACTTTCACACAAGAAAGTCAGGGAATGTTAGTAGTTTAGAGTAACCATGGTTTGGCTCAACCAGTCTGCAACATTTTCTAGTGATAAATGCAAACACCCCAACATTACATCCATGAGTTATTACTACACGTCCTATCCCAAGAAGATGACCATTATCCTGCTGCAACAGCCTCCACTTTGTTTATCAGTGAGGTTCAGCACCAATGTTGGATGATAAGGTCTGTTTCCCAGGCAGCCTTTCAGTTCATCCCCAAAGGTCAAGCCTCTCTGATCAGCAGAGAAAAAAAAAAGATTTCAGCGCAAACCTCACAGTGTTAATGTTAATGTTTTTTTCTTTATTTTCATGACTGTTTACATTGTCGATTCTCACTGAAGGCATCAAAACTATGAATGAACACCTATGGAATTGTGTAGTAAACAAAAAAGTGTGAAATAACTCAAAACATGTTTTATATTTTAGATCCTCTCCTTTGATTACTGCTTTGCACACTCTTGGCATTCTCTCGATGAGCTTCATGAGGTCCTCCAGACCTACTGAAATACCTGTTGATTTCTGAAGGGTGAAACAAGGCTTTTCATAAATCATAGGAGAAAATTTGTGCCATGTAAACAACTCGGCTCTATCCAAAAATGAAAAACGTATAAGGAATTCACTTCTACACTTCTTTTATTTTTTTAAGTACACAGATTTGTACATTTTACCTTTTACTAAAGAAAATGATATTTGCCAGTGAAGGTGTTCAATTTGTGTAGTGATAATTGAAAAAGAATCTGAAAAACACACACCACTTTACACTGCTGTTATCTTTGCAGTAATAAAATAGTCGCTTACTTGGCATTCGAAGAGCAGATATTGTTTGATTTGTATTTTAACACTGCTCATTTCAGCACCTTTCATTAAACTGAGTTGTCTAGAAGTCTTCATATTGCTGAGTTGTGATCATCTTACATCAAACACTTGTACAGCAGCAAGCTTTATTCACAATTCCACTGCCCTTGAAAATTCTATTATAGAAATCCATTTGGTGGACTGAAATGACTTATTCCCCGAAGCCTTTGAACCTCTGCAGAGCTGGTCAGCCTGCAGACGTGTGGCAGGTTCCCACTCAGACATAATGACAAGCGCGTGGTGCAAAGTGACAGGTCGACACCTCGCCTCCCTGTAGAGAGGTCACACGGAAGGTGGTGACACTTATCATCTCTTCAGATGTTGTCAAATGCCCGCCGTGGAAAGACATGCAATCAATACAGCTTGACAGATGATGGAAGTGTAAGGAGTGGGCTGAAAGACATGGTGGCTCTATGATAACCCGGGCTGAGGCCATTTTTTTAAGAAAGTGTGATGTCTTGTATCATTAACTCTCGGCACATCCGTTCAGTATAAAAATATAGCTTCAAATTACACATTTTCCATTCAAGTCTTTCCTTTGGGGTTTTTCTTTATTAAAGGGGCTGTGGTTTTAAATGTCCTGAAGGTCTTTGGCTGATATTGCTGCTGTTAAATTTACAGGGTCGATGTCTGATCTGTGATTTTTTTATTTGGCAAAACTACTTAAGGTTGATACTAACGAGGTCATGACCATCACTCTGAATATCCACAGTGCTTTCAGTTCAATAGGTTCAATTTACTCTGGTGCTTGACTCTAAAAGAAATGGTAGAAACAGAGATAAAACATCCAACCTGTTCTCATTCCTAGGCTCTGGATTAGGATGGTATCACCAGTGCCATCCTATCTTCTGTCTAAGTAAGCTTTTGTCATCCAACAAGATTGGTGAAATAAAGACAACAACACAAACAAGAAACACTGAGAGCACAAACCTCCACCTGGGGAGTATATCATTGTTTGCAGTAGTATTGTATTTTGTACATATTTGAGTAGTGGCAAAGGTGTGAATAGAAAGTTTCAAAAGTGTACCAAAAGTCAAAATTTCAAACAGGATACTGTGGTTTGGTTCCCATGTGAGACGTTTGTGGTTGTATTTAATTTGGCTTACTCTAGGTTAAGCACCAAAAAATGTATTTATAGAAAAAAGACTATGGTTTAGTTCAAAATAAAACTGTTAGCAGTCTTGTTGCTGGAATGACACAGCCAGCGGGTCAAGGCACCAACACTAAAGGAAACCCTGCATGTGTCTCTCCCCAGCAGTTTTGACAAAAGGGCAGTTTGACACCCCTGGAAAGAGAAAAGTCTCCAAAATCACACAGGTACATAACATAGAAAAGAACTTTCACCTACTGCACAAAAGGCAAGCAAAATGGCTTGAAGTTAAGTACGGATGGGATTTCTTGGTGAAGCAGTAACTTTAAAGTTGTCCTCCCTGATTGAAAGCCTGTTTCACTTTTCTTCACTCTTCTTAGATGTGGATACAAGTGGGGCTCATTTGATATAGAATCCAACTGTGACTGCAGTAAACTGAGAGATTAAACCAACAGGGTACAGCAAAAAAAGAGATTTCCAAGAGATGTTCGATGCAATGGAATATCAAGTATAATTTTACAGTTATCATCTCCCACAGGCTATAACAACATTTATTGTAAAACCCTTTTCAAATGCTGTGTTTCATCTATAGTGAGCTGGATTGTCTTGGATTGTGAAGCAATGAAACACAGAAATGACTTTTTTGTTGAAAATGAACACCTCTGTTGGATTTCACTCCTAGGTTCTCTCCTTCTCCACTTGTTTCCTGTAATCATTTTTCCTGTCACTTCTTAAGAAAAAATATAAAAGACTCCTAAAGAACAATAAAAAGTCCCAGATTCAGGTCTACCCAGAGGGACCCTATATTGTGGAATTAAAGCTGTAATTAAAATACCCGTGACCTTACGCTTACACTTGAAGACAAAATATGCAGTCCATGACACATTTTATTTTTTATTGATCGTTTTTTTATCGTTTTCTTCTTTTTTACTACCCACTGAAAGGGCCATCACCAGTGGAGCTCTTTTGCCTGCTGACGTGCACATTGGAAAATGACCCTAAAAGGTTCCCAGTGTGACACAATAAGAAGCCTAAGAGTTGGGATATTAATAGGCTGAGCAGACATAACATGTAATGAATGATGCTATAAAATGCAATATGCAATATGTTTCCCAAGTAAACATGTCAAATCCAGAAAAAATATTTGACTGCAGTCTGGTGGCACAGATTTGATTCCAGGAACCAATCTTGCTACCGACTTCCTAATGTCACTTTAATATTAGTCAGAGGGAAAATGGCAAAGGAAGCAATGAGTCATGGGTGATATTTCTCTTGGGGAGTCTTACACATGGTAAACATGGTTATGAAGGCCTGACAGCCACTCACATAAACAACCATATTAGTCTACAACGTTAAACTGTAATCCTAACTGCCAACTGACAGGCGGATGTCAAAGCACATGGAGTGTGTTGTTATTGAATGGAGTTGGAAGACATCACTACAGTGATCATGAATCTGTGCACCTCCCCATGTGCAGCTGTCCAGATGCTGGCCTGTAAACAGCCACGAAGACTGAAGATTAATGTATGGTCTGACACACAGAAATTAATCAGGGGCAGCAGCACAGTGATCACAATATCTGTTTCCAATCATAAAGTGTTTTCCTGCCATAACAGAAGATGGAAAGTATTTGGTGACCTCACTCCAGTCGGCAGGGAAAGAACGTAACACTGAGCTTAATTTTTGTTTGTCTTTCCTTTTTATCCACATTTCACCTGTTTTATTTCTGTGATTTATAGCTTACTTTAGGTTTAATTTTGTTTTATTATTTTTTGACTGCACTCTGTGTTAAAAGATCAAAAGACAGTGAGATTATTACTATACTGCAAGATAACCTATCAATGAAACCTGGGCCCTGAAGCTGGTTATCTCTGATTGCCAAGTTATAATCCAGCTCTAAGGAAACAACAGTTTCCTGCACTGGAGAGACCACTTGTTGTCATTTTGACATTTTAAAACACTCTGTGGTCTGTGTAGTGAAACGCACATATTCTTATCCCTTAGCTGGATATTAATAAAATAAATACACAGATGTATGTCTTGATGGATGCATTGATGGATTGGTGGATGGTAATAATGATTATGCAGGAAAAATAAACTGAATAAGTTCTTCTGGAACTTATGGAAAAATAATGAGCTGTAATCTTCACAGTGAGGAAGAAATTGAAAATCCTTCTTTTATCTTTAAGCCAACATCAAAGTAATGTAACATGAGATAAAATGTTGAAAAAAAATTGATATAAGAATATATGTTTTAATGAATCCTTAATCATCTGTAAAATAAAACATGAAAAACGGCTAAATAAAATGAATACAGTCAAATATATGCTCATTGTGAGAGTTCTTAGACTACTGCACCACGCTGTGTTGACATTATGTTGTTAGCTCACTCCTACAACTGTTCCTCTTTCCCACCTCCATGCTTCCAGCTGTTACCCAATGTAAGGCTGCTGATGCGTGGTGTAGTAAACACCATCAAAAATAAAATTAATGGATGAACCAACTTTTTTGAGGCAGGATCACACCCGTCTTAGTGTATCGCTGTTTAGAACACTGCTATTTAAGTTCATTCCAAATTCCTCATTATTGACCTCAGACTTAAGCAGAGAGCAAACATGAAATTCAACTTTAACGTTAACGGCCATCACTGGTGATGAGATTTAGGTCTGTGGAATCAAAGAATCAAAGACCAAACAATAGTTTTCAGTGGAGGAGTTTGCTCCAGGTCTCCAAGGCTGAAAGTACTGCATTAGGTCAGGAGCATGCATGTTGTTTGTTCGTGGCGTGGTGCCGTGTGAATTTGTGAATTATAACTCATAATAATCAGAAAGCTAGAGAAAAGCAAATGAATAAGCATGTTCAGAGAAAAGCAAACCTTTGGAAGCACATCCTTTATCCAACCCAAAGAGTGTCATCAGACATCAGCTGGATTTAAGTAGCAACTGATGTTATAAACATGCCGAAAATATCCCTTAGACCCAATGTGCCCACTACATACATGCACCTGGAGTCCTGATGCATGTATGCAGTGGACAGCAATGTTAACATAACTCAGGAAAATATTCGATTATGTTTTTTTTATGGCTTAAAATGCATAAAAAATCTATAGAAAACAACAGTGCTGGCACAAGTATATGTAATATTTAGAGATCTAATGCTCACTATCGGCTGTTCCTCTTTGGCTTCTATAGTTTGTTTATATATTTAACTTTTTTTACAACGTAATTTTTATATAGAGTTAATTTATCTCTGAAGATGAGCAGATATGTTTGGGAGTTTTATCCCCTGAACATGTGTTTCTTTTCATTCACTTTGATATTAGACTACATTTGAGAAGCATAGCTGCACCCAGATTCATTATTAGTCCATGGAACATAAAAATATTGACTTTTGAGATCCATGGCCCAACAATACTGAGATTGGTACTGAGGTTGGATTGGAGTTTTGCTCAGTGGCATTGGCCTTCCTTTATTATTTTTTCTTATGCTGCTCCATTTCACCCAGTGTTCCAGGCAGGAAACCAATGGTTTGCTCCTCTTTTACTATTCCTTTTCCCCTTACATAAATCCTTTTGTCATTCTCCACAGTTGGTGCAAGGCTTAACACCCTGAAACTAGCAATGATTGCATCAGGTGAGACTTGTAACATTTACAAGAGATGAGAAAAGCCATGATACTTAATACACTGGAGAAAAAAACACAACGTGAACAATGGTTGGATAAGCTGATTAACAAACCGAGTAGCGCGGGCTTCTTTATCACCAATATGATTACTGCCAACAGGTTTCTATACAGAGCAGCCGTGACCTTGTATTAACGAATTTCAGCCTGCTTACAATTATCATCTTACAGAGGCCATATTTAAGGCACCACTGATTGTGCCGAGGCACTAAGTACAGATTTAAAGGGAAACTATCTCATTCAGTCTTTGAGAACACTTATTCGTTAACTAGGAGAGCAGTAGCGCTGTGAGTCAGCCTTATTTTCCTTCTCCGTGCCTGTGAAATGGAATCAAACTGGGGTGAGATAATGCCTGAGTTGGCAGTCAGGCACTGTGCCCACATCCTTTATCCAGGAAGTCGGCTCCAACAAGAGCAGTGCACTCCTGCCACCTGCTGGGCTCATGTGAATGTGCAGCTCACAGAACAGACACATGGCAGACTGACAGGTCCTGACCACTTGGCTGTGCTCAAAATGTTAGAAAAGGTCAGGACATTCTCTTGGCTCGGCTGTCAGATTTGCTGCAGTTACTCTCCAAAGGATTTCTCTCTCTCTCTCTCACACACACACACACACACACGCACGCACACACAACACACACAAATCCACCTGCTTTGATCAACCACTACGTTGTACAGCCAAAGGTTAAATGCCTTTCTCAAGGGGACATTGGCAATATTTCTTGTATACTGTTGTGACTGATCCCACTGCAGTTCAGTGAATACAAACAGCAAGTCTATTTTCTACCTCTATGGCTCCTTACACAGATCATTACTGCTCCTGCACATTTAACATGTAAGACAGTGTATGGCATTTTTCTTCATTACAAATTCAGTGGCTCATGAATTAGCATTTTCATAAAGCAGTTATTCTTGGCCATTTAGCAATACTGAAACTAGACAATGAGTGCTAAACAGTTTGAAACTGAAGAAATTAATTGGAATGGAAGTTACTGGCAACTATTTCAGGCACATCATGTAAAGTAACATGAGGGACAGGAAGTAGTACCATCCAAAAAGAGTATTTTTCTGTTAAAATTGACATTAAAAATCTATGAATCTTAATTATGTTGAATGGCTGGCAGTCAACAAATGAAACAGTAATTAACAAAGGCAGAACGTTCTGGCGACCCAATGAGGCTGCCAGCTAGGATTTGTATTTAGCCTAGCATCTCTGTTTAGTACATGCCCAACATCAGGGGATGAATCTAGATTACAACATGTTGTAATTTGTATTGCTGAATGTTGTGCCAGCAGACCCAATGTTTTCATTTAACAGTTAACGTTTAATACCCCCAGTAATAAAATATAGCACAACTGATGTCAAATTTACATGACTGAAGGCATAAAATCCTGATCTGAGAGAGTTGTTCTTCATTATCAGTATGGAATAACATGTAAATTCTGCAGGTTAGTGTTTGATTATAAGATGAGATGCTTTCTGTGTCACAAGTTGCTGTTATCATTTCATTGTTGAACTTGATTTTTTTCATTGCCTATGATCATCAAATTATAGTAACTACTCAAGACAACATCTTGTTCTTGTTCAGTGTCACAGTCATACAGTCATACTGTGCTTTCTGTATCATGTTGGAAGAGATGTGTGAAGAAGAAGTGTTGTTTGACACAATCACTTCTGAGAATCTGAGCATCATGACTTAGACATTATTGATAAAACTGGGCATCACTTAAAGTGTGTGCTGCATTAAAACCCACCAAACAGCACCTTTTGGCTCTTTTTTTTCTTTCCTCTATAAATGACTTTTAAGTTGACTCACCCTGGATGTTAAATGTCAGATCAACAGACCTAAAACAATTATTATGCAGAGGGTTCCTCACTGCCAAAGATTGCCAGAGTACTTGTTTTCTATATGAAAAATTGGACAAATGAAAAAGAAGAAAGAATAAGTGGAAAGAAATGTGCAGAATCCAAGTGAGCAGCTTAGATATCAGTTTGATGTTTGTTATACAGCAAAGAAATTCTAAATTCATTTTAAGCACTGGGTGATCAGAAGAGGGCGCTGTTTCCTTTCTTCATACAGAACCTAAATTTGGAAGAGTTCCTGAGGAAAGATGAAATATGTGTTGTCTATTTAAGTATTGAAAATGATGAAAACTTTACAGTAAATGATTCAAAAAGTCAAAAATGACCCCAAAGATATTCAGTTAGTTTTTACCTGAAATGAAAAAAATAATCAAACACTCACATTTAATCGCTTAATACTTTAAAATAATTAATTTCAATTCATTTTAAATACTCTTTAATACTTTTGTGAGTGTAAAATGTGAACACTACAGTCAGACTATCTTCAAGCAACAAGAATGGAATCTAGCCTCAGTTGGTCTCACTCCTTGCTCTCACACTATACACACAGCAGAGAGGTCACACATGGGAGTCTGGTCTCATTCTGTAGTTGAGACAGTTATTTCCTCCTGTCATTCTCCCGGGAGCAGCAAGGTCTGAAGCCCTGTGGGAGTGCTCTACAGTGCTGGGGGCACATCAGCGGGGTTTGAGGCTGGCTCCAGCAGCCCCCCAGGGGAACAGCTTGATTAATTGAGCTGGCAGATTTATGATGGGCCTAGCAGCTACTCGAGGTGTGTGTGCTCTTGTGTGGGTGTGTACCTGTGAGTGTGTGTGTAAATTACCATGTATGTTTGAGCTGTATGTATCCGTTATCCGTGCACAATGCCGGTGTGTATGCACAATTACTGCCTGTGTTTAGACACGTCTGTGTGTTTTCAGAGCTATTTGTGTATTTGTGTATGTGTGCACGTGTGCGTTGGTCTTTACAAGCCTGATTGTGTGTTTCTGTCTCTCTAAATGAGAGACATGAGTGTCTCTGTTTACACATTTGTCTCTGTTCATTTATATCAGTTCCTGTGTCTGTATGTGTGTGTGCCAGGGTGTGTGTCTGTCTACGTAAGTGTTTGGAAAGAAGCTCTCTCCCTCGACATAATTACAGCTTCCAGGCCTCGGACCGGCATGGGGTAGCCTGGATGTCAGGACTGGCCAGACCCTCAGCATTCCCACCGGGGTGAGTCTGGGGTCTCCCGTCCAGTCAAAACTCTGCAAAGCCGCCCTAAGGATTGATGTGCAGTAAGTTGGATAGTCTGCAGCCAAAACATCATCAGGACCTCTCTTTGACTTCACATTCTTCACATGGCAGACAGTAGGTCAGGTTTTTTTTGTTGTTTTTTTCAAACAAACTTGAGTTAAAAACTTTATAAAAGCAAAGTCTGATGCACCAAGCAGAATATTTATGTGATATTAATTTCAAAAGACTACATTTTACACAATTGTCATCATCTATCTATAGGTTACTCTATTTTTTAACATATTGAAATTTGTTTATTAAAAATAGACTTTTTCATAAAATTATAATATTATGTAGTCCAATATAAAGCCACAATCTTCTCAAAGATCAGCATTTTATTAATGCAGAAAAAACGTTGGACAGCTTTAAGACAGACATACGACTCAGATGTTATTAGTCCAATGAATGCTTGTTATTACTTGTTATTAGTGCCATACATCCACCTACAAGCTAAGTAAAACAACAAAACAAACAAACATATCTTAAGAGGAATAAATGGAAACAAATTGGAAACAATAGCATTTTATGTTTTGAGTATTTTCTATGTTTCATTGTTTTTAAAACATTTTTAAATATGAATTTAAGAGCCCTGTGCTTTTGTTTTGCCACTTTGCCATCATTAAATAGATTTACCTACTCTGTAAATGGAGGAGGTTGAGGTACTGTGCAGTGGAGTTATTGCACAAACACACACCTCCACACACACAAATAAGCAGAGCCCCTGGAGAAATTCCTCAAATTTTTACTGGGGTTTTTTTGAGTGATAACTACTACTAGAGAGTGCAGATGAACTGTGCAGTGCACACAAGAATGTTATACGCTGCAGCTTAAACATTAACTGAATTACAGAACCTGAGGTCTGGAATCTAAAACTTCTGTTTTGCATGCTCTTACTTTCTGTATAAAACATAATTATCTCAGCTATGTCTGCAATGCTGCTGATACAAAAAAGGGATCACTATTGCAAAAACGGTAATTAGATTACCGTTACTTTCCCGTAGGAACGCTGCGTTACTGCGTTACTAAAACCGTGATTTTTTTGCGGGAATGTCTCATGACAATGACGTAAGTGAGTGCAACGTTCATGACAACAGCTGTGTGCAGATCAACAGTGGATAATATATCGAGTGCGGGAGAGAGTATGAGCGTGCAGCGTTTAAAGCGTGGAAGTACTGACCTTACTTTGTAGGGCGATCGTGGCTCAAGAGTTGGGAGTTCGCCTTGTAATCGGAAGGTTGCCGGTTCGAGCCCCGGCTTGGACAGTCTCGGTCGTTGTGTCCTTGGGCAAGACACTTCACCCGTTGCCTACTGGTGGTGGTCAGAGGGCCCGGTGGCGCCAGTGTCCGGCAGCCTCGCCTCTGTCAGTGCGCCCCAGGGTGGCTGTGGCTACAATGTAGCTTGCCATCACCAGTGTGTGAATGTGTGTGTGAATGGGTGGATGACTGGATATGTAAAGCGCTTTGGGGTCCTTAGGGACTAGTAAAGCGCTATATAAATACAGGCCATTTACCATTTACTTTGAGTTTGATTCCATAAAAAGTGACAAAAACATTAGCGTGGGAAGAAAAATTCTTTTTACAGCGAAAAAAACCCCTAAACAAGCACCGAGTGCGCAACGACGTAATGGGAAATTCACAGAGAAACTCGCGGATTCTTCCACTGACCGCTGCGGCACACCTGCACCAGAGCACACCTCCGCCTACCCCACTCCTGCTTTACAGGTGAAAATAGAGCAACAGGACCGCTAGTCTTTGACTTTATTTATTTTCTGCTGTGTTTTACTTGCATCTATTTGAAAGACTGAGTGTAAACACAACAAATAATTTATTTTATTTGCTGGAATGTGCAGAAAATAGGTTTAAAATGTTAAACTAATTTCTTCAAGTGAGAGAATGGTGCATGTAATTTAATTTTTACTTGATGCATAAAGTTAAAAGATTAAAACTGATAAAACAAGTTAAAAAAAAGAGACTTTTCCATTTGATTACATTTTGTATGATGGATTATGCAGAAAAAGTAGAATTGGGCTGAAAGATCTATCGCTTTATCACCTATTCAGGTTGTAAATCGTGTTTTTAAAAAGTAACTAAGTAACTAAGTAATTAATTACTTTTGAAAATAAGTAATCAGTATAGTAACGGGATTACTTTTTTGGGGGACGTAATCAGTAATTAGTTACTGATTACTTTTTTCAAGTAACTTGACCAACACTGGTTAGGAATAAGCCCATAACACGACACTGTGCATGCCAATTCTACATCATAAATGTAAAATATTATTGTATGTAAAATATTTTATTTCCTGTTCTTTTCTCCTGGTCCCAGGGCTTTGAGACAATACCAAAACGAAACTAAAATGTACTTTAAGTTGTTTCAGACTTAAAGAGACTGACCCAACACTGCCTCTTAACTATGTTTTCATAACATCAGCAACATTACATTTTTCATCAGCAATGAAAAGATTAATCACACTGTGAAACATGATAACTATTATGAGTTTATACAGAGTTGTATTTCATAAGAAGCACAACCATCCTTCAGCAAAAATATTGTGTTCTCTGCTAAAAACCAACCAAAAAAACGTAATTAGCTCTTCAGTCCAAGCAGTATCAGGGGTGTCAAACACAGCGACCCGGGGACAGAATCAGACTAGAAAATACTGCAGAGTTTTTATTGAATGTTCATAAGTTTTGCAGCTTATACCACAGTAATGAAGTAATATATAAACAACTGAATGACTGACACAGTCCTGTTTTTACTGTTTATGTTGTTTACAATGGATCCACCATAATCTTCTTGGATTTATATACTACAGCATCATTTCTTCATCATGTAGAAAAACTCCAGAATAATGTTGAAATTTCACTTCCTTTTCTTATATTAAGATATCTGAGGGATTCAGTGTTAGACTTGTTCACACTAACAGAAAGTAGAGTTTTGCCAGGAAATGAGTTTGACATTCCTGGTATACAGGACATAGTGTACCTACCGTCTGATATGAGTAATTAGTTTTATGATGTAGCATTGTAAAGGTTTGGTAAGAATTAGGCACAGAAACACCTTGGGAAAATTTTTGGGATTACCGTTGTAGGTAAATTAAGTTTGTGAAAAACCATCAACGCTGATCGATTAGACTGAAAATCAAAAAACAGTCCTCTGTTTTAAAGTCAAATGTTTTCATCCCACCACCCTGACCTCATCTCTGCACAGTCTTTGTGCAGAGATGAGGTCTCTTTTGACCCTCTTTTAAATACCACTGCCACTGGATGGTTTTGTCTCGTGGCCATTCTGCATGTCATTTTAAGGAATTTGATTGATGCCATCTCAGATGATCAGCAGAGATCACTTAATAATACAACATAATCTCTGAATCATAGAAACTCCTCGACAAATGATCTATGAGTTGGACCTGTGGAGCTCCAGGGTCTGGGCATAACACTGCTCACACTGAAAGCCAAGAGCAGGAATAATTTCATTCTGATATTCCAAAACATGCTCTTTTATACTCTTAACAATACTTTCTAAAAACTCGTTCATTAAGTAGAAAATTCATTGCCTTTACTTTTCTGTACTGCATGTGCAAACTCAGCTAGGACCAGCAGAGGCCAGTATGGTGACAGCAAACACAAACCCAGGGTCACTTTGCACGTGCTCAGTGATACACGTGGTCAGCACTTGTATCACACATTGTATAGTACAGTAGGAGTAAACACTACTCCAACTGAGCTTCAGGGGGGAAAGCAACATATTTTAGGACAATAGCTTCCTTTTAGGGAGTAAGTTACCATGTTTACTTTGTGAATTATGTTGGTATTTATCTGTCTCATTTGTTTGGAAATGAAGAAGGTACATGAAGAACCATGTCTAATTTGCTGTAATGAAATAAATATGCATCATCAGCTTCTGAGTAAAGTCTTCACTGACCCCTGTTGGCAAGGTTTTAACCATTCTGTTTGACACATGTGGAGAAATCTGGGATTGTAACAGCGAAAAGGCCCCTGTACCTTAGAGCATTGTTCTTTTCAGCCTTGACATCAAAGCGCAGCGCTTCGACAGGAGATGCGTTTTCCTTCCTTCAGCTGTGTTATCGTTTATGATCGATATCAAACAGACACTGTGCATAAATCAAACACAAGCTAGCCAAAACCTCTTTCAAGTTCCAACAATCTCCACCGTTCTAAAACAATACACAAACTGTGGCTGTCTGTCTGTTTGCCAAGAGCAAGGAAGTCAGGAAGTATTGGCCAAACATACCAGTTCTGTAAATAGATAGGGCTTAATGCCCGACACACACACACACACACACACATACACATAATACAGACACAAAACACAACCAGCTGCACACACACACAGATGGAGTCACTTGTGTCCACATGCACAGGCAGGCAGCACATTTCCCCCCCAGAAAGACTCACACAAACACAAATGAGCTCGTTCCTGCACGCAAATGTGTGGCTATTCGCTCAGATTCACGCAGAAACTGAAAAAACATTTGAGGTAAACAAGTACACTTGACACACTGTCGCTGTGTTTATTGTCATTAAGTAAGTACACACTTACTCAATGACTGTGAAGAGCCCTCTAATGGTGCTTCAAATAAACTGCAAGCAAGAGGGAAGAAGCGGGGTATAGAGGAGGTTTATGAGGTGTCGGCAGTCTGCCTGTCAATATGCTTTTAGAAACAGAACTGTTATGGGATTGACATTGCAATTTGTAGACTTTTACAGGATTATATATAGTATTATATAGTTTTATATTCAAATACCATCAGATCTATTAAAAAAAAAAGGAAAACTAAAATAGAAGCTATTCCATTCACCACAAAATTTTCCTAACGTTATCAAATCCATAAATTATTAGGACACTTATTACTCTATTACCATATCTACTATAAGACTTCTCAACTGGCATGAAGAGGCAACAACGATGCCAATACATTATTTTCTACTAGAACATTAAAATAATATTTTGCTTAAAACTGTGAGTAATTACATGGCGTGGAAACAGAACTATTAATCAGCCATCATTAATGTTAACTATCCCGCCAAAGTTATCTGAGAAGTTCATGTGAGATAGCAAGAGCCAGATTTGGCAGCAACAGCCTTCAAGTTTACTGTTTATCACAGTTAAGAAGGCCTTTGGGGGAAAATTTCTCAGATGACTTACAAAGTTTTGTCTGATTGTTTGTTAGCAGGACACATTAAAAAGTAATGGAAGGATTTGCAGTTTAACAGATGTGGAGTTTGGCCCACCTTCTGGATTTGATCTGGAATTTAATCTGCTCCAACAGTTTACCATTGTAAGATAAAAATTTAATATTTCTGCTGCATTTCTTGAAAAATACATATCAAGCTGACATAAAAAAAAGATGCATTGAAACAATTTCTTAATGTCTCCTCAGCTTTGGCAAACATTCATTGTGTATGAAACCTTTTGAAGTTTAACAGTAAAAGTGGTTGCACAACTTTACACTGGTGGAAAATCATGTTTAAGGCACAACCATTGTTAAAAATGTCACAGTAGCTATCTGAAGCCTTTTAAGGCTTAGATTAGCTTCAGATAGTAGGCTATTTGAAGCTTTTGTGTAAATGAGTTAAAGTGGCGACCTGCCCAGAATGTGAAGGTGTGATGGACTCTAGCGGCCTATATTACAAAGTAAAACTTAATCGGAAGTGAGAGACTTGCATGCAAAATCATAAAAATTCATAAATTCATAAAAAAGGAAAACTGTGATCCCCTGAAGCCTATAGATCTTTTTTTTTTTTTTTTAAATCAACTTAATCCAGACTACATCTCAAAGATTTCCCCACACTCTCTTTTGGGACACAATATGCCCTCGTCTGTCTTTTGTGTGCTCTTTCCTTGTATTGTAAACTCCCACTTTAGCAACCTACTGATAGAACGCTCCCAGGCTGTTCCCAGAAAAAAGGAAATAGCATTTCCTCAGGACATCTCTCCGGATCTTTTCGTGGACACGACAGTAGAGCAGATTGTTTTGTTTTACCGAGTTCTCGGAGATGACTGAAAATTGTCTGTTTTGTTTATCTCCACTTCCCCACTCTGTTTGGTCACAAAGCCCCTCGACACACTGCCCTCAAGCAACCGCCATCCCCTGCTGCTGGGACTGTTTGTTTGTTGAACTTCTATCTTTTGTTAATTGTAGATTTTGTTTTTCAGAAAGTGCTCAGAGGGGAAATTTGTTCAGTTTGTATGTACAAAAGTGCGTTTAAGAGAGTCGCCCCTTATCTCGAGTTCCCCCGAGGCCAGGAAGTGACTGGCTGAGAGGAAAAACTAATGTAATCTAACAGACATCCAAAGAGTGCAGGAGGTTATGAATTCGTCAGAAGAGATGGGATCAGGAGGAAGTGCAGTTTAACCCTTAAATGTATCGGGAGGGTAGACAAAATTAGCAACACGTCAAAACAAGTATTTGAGATGCAGGAAATTAAAAACAAATTCCTCTCATGTGCTCTTGCATCTTTTACACAGCACTCAACGCGTGGCATTTCAGTGCTCGCAAGCTTTTTACATCTGGTTTCTGCTGCCGGCCTTTATGTGATCATGTAAATACCTTCTATGGTGCATTTAGGGGGTGTGACTAAAACACTCGACAGCTATAATACAATATAGTTAACAAATTCATATCCAGGTTTGTGTTTGACATACTGGGATTTCTCAATCCTTGTGTACCATTAGTCACACACGTACAATTATAAAGTAACCGCTGAGTTAATGTTATCTTATCTGGCATTATGATAAAAATCTGTTTTAGTAGATCTAAAGGAGGGCATCAAAAAGACTTTTATATAAATGTTGACACAGCTGAAATGAATACCAACTTTAACATAAAGGGTGGAATAATACAAAGAGTTATATTTTATCATTACTTTAAATTTAGCTGCCTGTAGCTGAATGAGAGGTTTTATTCGCAACTTGAATCTAAATATCAGTTGTTGTTTGCATAATTACCAACATGCAATTAAACAGTGAAAATACCAGTTCACCAATCTCTAAGTGCAACAATTTGCATTCAGACCAAACAGCAACTTCTGGAGCAGAAAACGCCAATGCAGAAGAGCAAAAAGTGCAGTTCCTTTAGGTGCCACTTGAAGCTGGGTCCAAAGAGAGTCGTTTCCCTTCGACTCCTATGTCAAAATGCCCAACTTTACAGTATTAAAAAGCATATTTAAAGTAATTCCCCCCTCATAACAACTCTGAGTGGGGTGATTTTTTTCTTATAACTCATCCACCTGGATAAATTTACTTTTAGAGCTTTTTTGGGGATTACTAATAGGATTACTAATATTGTGTTAGGATTAGTAATATTGCGGTTTGGTGGTTCAGATCAGCTCAGTGAAATTCTGCTTTTTTATTATTCCCCTCTGTCTGTGTGCTGCATCTGCATGGCTTATGAGTGCAGCTTACTGATAAAGCTTTCTGTTTAGCTAATAAATTAACTTTCTCTTTAAAAGGTGATAAAATAAGTCTCGTTAATATCATAACTTTATGTGTGGCATTACATTTCTTCAGTATTTATTTCTAAATTTTACTGACAGTTAAAAGCTGTACCAAATGATTTCTACTGCAGCCCACCTGAGGAAAGATAAATGGACTGCAACCTAAACTATGACATCCTCTTTAGAGGTTTTAGAAGCCAAACAGAAGAGTCTTTAGGAAACTTTGCATTTTAGCAATAATCATAATCTATTGTCAGTTCCTTTTAATTCACTCCATCTGCATCTGCCTTTAAACTGCAATCCCTTGATAATCCCAAACTTTGCATCCTCATTGATCATCCAGTCATTGTTTTTCTCACTCAACCATCTTCTTCATTTTCTGTTTTTCTTGTCGAACCACTCACCTAATAACTAAATTCTGTTGTGTACATGTTCGTATTTAATACAAGCAGAAAATATTTCAGTCTGAAGCTGGAAATAATTTGTTAGAGGCCAAAGAGTTGCAAGAGCAAATTCCTCTGTTGCTGTGTCACTTTTCAAAGAATAAAATGAGCACAGATTCACTGTAAGAAAGTCACAACAATATCACTGAAGTTCTCTGCCATTCTGCTTTTGCATTTCATGTGATTTCGTTATACTGCTATATCTGTTTTTAGCATCAGTTATACAGCACATATAGGTGGTAAAAAGAATCCATCACAGATATGAAAACAAAAGTAAATTGCTTCAAAAGAGTACCACAAAGACAAGTGTTTGTTTGAGAAGCGGTATTAGGGAATTGTACTGGCAGAGAAAAAGTTGTTTGCCCAACCACAACTTCTATTCAACCACAATGGCAATTACGCCAATTTGTTACATGTCTTGAAGCAGCAGTGCGGGGAATTTCCTACCTCTCTGCTAACAAATGATTACACTATGACTCACTACAATACAGTATATTTAAACAGAGCTGAGTGTTTAGAGCTGCTGGTGTGGAATTGAATACCGATGAGCATTCCTGTTGTGTAATTTAGTTTCATTTTTCTTTTACTTCTTTGTTTCCCTTTTTCCTTGCGACTTCATTAAATGTGAATCTGATTTGAAATTTTACATCAATTTTCTATCATCTTGAATGAAATGACTATTCGTAATACGCAAAGAGCGGCTTTAGTAACAAACCCACAAAGGATAATTATCAAACTTGGCAGCTCCAAATTCCACATTCCCTATTGT
This sequence comes from Haplochromis burtoni, assembly GCF_018398535.1. Classification (NCBI taxonomy): domain Eukaryota; kingdom Metazoa; phylum Chordata; class Actinopteri; order Cichliformes; family Cichlidae; genus Haplochromis; species Haplochromis burtoni. The sequence continues at coordinate 1,358,556 of NW_024582434.1, forward strand.
TTAGATTTATTCTCACCACTCTCATTAACTTGTTTCCCAGTTGCAGCAACCAACTGTTTGCAGTAAATCACTTCTGATAAACCCACTGGATGCTAACAGCTCAGCGTCAGCAAGTTGAAATATTTTTTCTACTCTTTGCAGTTGGGTAAGTTATTGCTTACTTGGCATTGTCATGTAAAGTATAGTTTAGTATATATTACTATATATTACTTTCAATGTAATCTAAGTATAGCCAAGTGATGCAAATTATGATAAAAAGATGATAGAATAATGGTGGTCATTAGCTTTAATCATTATTAGCACTGCAACAAATTTTAACTAAATGAATTAGGTGAATCCTTAAAGGTCAAAGTAGGCATTTCTATATTATGATTATTAAATAAGTACCATTAGACCCTTGAGAAATATTTACCAAAATGTGCTGAGATTTTTTTCTTTAAACTGTTACAGGTGAAAAGCTGTTCTATGTGGAAAAAAAAAATATTTTGGCAGCTTTCTGGTAACATATTTGGTCATAAAAAAGGAGCATCTGGGAAATCGCAAACCCATATGAGATCACTGAGCTCTCCCCATATCTTTGACACGCTTCCAGCATTCAGCATATGGCTTTTGTAAGCTCACTTACAGAGGTCTTTGCCAAAGTAAAACTAAATTGTGCAGACATTCCCATATGTAGGATAGGTCCTTAATAGGTTTGTTTCATTTAATCTTTATTTGACCGGGAATGTTGCCCATGAACAGTTTTTTTTATATGACCTGTCTGACTCTCTACAACAGTGTAATTAATCGAGTAACCTTGCATATTAGAATTGCAAATAAATAATATCCTCGGTGTTATTTAACACAGAAACACTGGATTCTCTACCACTGGAAACGCTTTTCTTATCGCTACCAGTTTTAATAGTTTGCGTCTTCTTTAAAAAATGAAAAACAAAAAACAAAAACACGTTTGTACTACAAATACTACAATACCCATAAGCCACAGGAGCTGTCTCTATGGAGTAAAATCTAGTCAGGGGCACAAATCAGCCGACAGAAAGCTGATGTTCTCTCTGAAATGCATAATGCAACTTGAAGGTGACTTAAATTTTTAATTCAATTGTTCCAGGCTGATCCATGCTAGAAGTCCTTCAGTGCCATACTCAGTTCATAGTTTATGTGGAAAAGTATAAAAATATGATTCTTTTCTTTTCATTTCTTTCCTGAAACATCACCCTGAGAGCAATAAAGCTATCAAAAATACACACAGTAGTTAACATTAATGTCATAGATACATATGATGGCTAGTCATGTTGGTAACAAACATTTTTAACCCAATAGTAAAGTAATATTTCCTGAACAGTTTTGTTATTGATTCTCCTCCTATTTAATTTGTCGGGAGTGTAACGGGAGAAGAACAATAAACCATTTGACTTAAGACTCTAAGTACTCGTACTACAAAAGATATCATCTGAAGCATGTTTTCTTGACTCATGGCATCCTTTAAAACTGACCCCTCCAAGTTCAGTGGGTAAACTTCCATGGAGTGCTATGTATACAGTATACAACTGTATACAGTATACAACTTTATACAGTTGACCAAGCAGTTTTAGTGGATTCACAGTTCATAACACTCCATGGAAGTTTACCCTGAACTCAATTCAACAGGCTGTGGTTTGTATTAATAATGATAGGAAATAATCTATATAACTATAATATTATAAAAGCCTCTATGCCCATACAAAAGTCAATTGAGTTCATAATTATGCCACCTCAGGGCCAATAATACCATGTTAGTCATTTGACAAAGCTTTTTTTTTTTTTTGCATAAACTTAACCACTAGGTTGTAATACCAATACTAACCAACTTTTAGTCACTAAACATAATCTAAGAACATATTACATTAAAAAATGTAATATCAAAAACAGAGGTAAGATGAAAAAGTTTTTTAAAAGAAAATTGTCACCAAAGGGTATCCCTGTGAATGAGAGAATAATGCTGAGTATTAAAAAAAAATCACAGGAAGGAACTATTGACTAAGCATGAGAACGTGAGGAGGTTGGAGCAAAGATGTGTTGGCATGAGTTGGAGCTGAGATGTGCTGAAGAACATGTTACTGGAATTGCTTCAATGCAGACAAGATGCTGGAACCAACTGAGACTATACGTGCATTGGCAGAGCTACAGACACAAGAAAACGGCGCTTGGCTATAAAGCCATAATACCTTAATGGCACAATTATAGCCTATTACAGTCCTTAATACATTTTGTTTCACAGAAGCATCATCTTTTATTTGCTGAGTGACACTGCTTATTGCTAATAAGCAGACAAATTACAGCTATACCAACAACATGTGGTAACATCTTTATCGTATGCATGGTCAGACTACAGGATGGCTATGTTGTGCTTATGCCATAGGTATGGTGTAGAATCAACGTCAACTATAAATCAAGCTTAAAGCATGTGAATTGGTTGTTTTGCTTTGATTTCATGAAATAATCAAGATCTTTTGCTACTGATGAATCATAAAGCAGGTGTGAGGTCTCTGCCCATCTCTGAATGTCACAAACGGATAATCAAGTAGAGGGTGAATTAACTTTATTGTCTGCTCGTTAGAAGGACAAGACTTTGTACAGCCAAAAGCCTCTTGGCCTTGCGTATCATGGCCCAAAGGATGAAGAATCCTGGGAGTTCCGCTACGATCAGGAATTATTGTCACAGTTCAAAGCAGGTGCCGAAGCCAAACCTTAAACAAGGACTTAAAAGGACAGCAGGGGGTGAGTCTGTTGGGCGGCCGTCATGGTCATTATCCTGGTGGCTCTAACCCCCGGCCCTCCTCCCCAAAGCACACACATGAACTAACCCTTCAAACACATACACACATCTGCAGCAAGCCCACCCAGTGCTCCTCATGCTTTCAGCTTTTTGAAGCTGAATTTCCCCAGTACACACAAATGTGTGTGTCATGACAAGTTTGTAGCTCAGAGGGATCTATTTGTGGATGAAATGAAGAAAGTGGCAAGAGATGGCAAGAGCAAGGTGCTGGATTAAAAGGTGAGGGAGAAAAGCGCAGAGGCTCTTTAATTCAAGAAATCCTTGATCCCACCCCACCCCACTCTGCCACCTCCCTCCCTGCCGAGAGTGATACTTCATGAAACACACAGACAATGGCTCAGTGGAAGAAGTCACCCTTAATTCTCCTTTTGATCACCCAGAAGTCTTTGTGTCCCTAGGCTCTTTACACATTCTTTCCTTTTTGTGCCAATGCTCCAAGTTGGGAATGATTAAGTGTCTGTGGATAAATCCCCTTATTTCATTCTCCTTCTTCAGGGATGCTGCTTCTTGGGCAGTCAGCTTACCATAATACCAAGCTGCCTCACAATACATCCAAGTTACTTTTGGTGGTGCATGCTCATAGCATTGCGCCTTTTATCAGTCAGTGATCATTTGTCAGTGCACTTAATCTAATTACTTGAACTTGAGGGGAATTTCAGTGAATAGAAAAGATTATTTCAAAAAATTTACAAGATAGATGGTGTCATTTGCCATGTAAAATGTTTATGTCTCCCATTTTCTCCCATTCTGATTTTCACCAGTCACACAGCAACCAAAGGTGGTAAATGTGTTGTTACATTAGAAAAAAAAGTAGACGCAAGGCAACGGTCTTCTTATTGAGTTCATGATTTATTTCAATTATAAGTAGAGCAATACAGATTGAAATATATTTTTATGAAAAGCGCATTCCTTTTATTATTTATTACCATGTTAAAAAACATGAAATGAATTAACACCTACATTCCTACATTTGAGGAATTAAAATGGTTTAAAATGACTTTATTTGACAGCTTCCGACTTGCTGGTTTATTATAGACCTTTAAAGTTTATTTAAACTGATTATAATTCATGGCCATATAGAAAACATAGTCTGTCTATAAGAATCTATCATTTTAAGATTAAAAGGGTTAGTAACACCAGGCTAAAAATGAACTTTAAATTTAAACTGACCTCTGACTGTGTCATAAAAAGCAAGGCACACCACACTCGTGACATTTTAAAAGAAAATTAGGACTTGTGTTTGCATATGCATTTTTTAATAATTTATAATTATTATTTTTGCTTTCTTTTTCTGTCAATAAAGCAGAGTTGGTAAACTTGGCTCTTTATCTGCATTAAAATGTCTACGATCACATTATTCTAAACTAAACATTAAGCAAGTTTACGATCACACAGTTACGTTTTACTTAATTTGTTTTAAATAAATTACATTATTAAAGCTTTGATACCTCTTAATTTTCCCTTTCAAAATGTTCCCTTTAAGTGTTTGTGGCCTTAGAAATCCTGTAGGTATTGTTATTGTCTGTGAATCCTGGGAAGATGATACACATCCACCGTATCTATCTCCTCTCAGCAGATTATGTGGGCGGAAGCAGGTGGCAGTTGTGAGCACAAGGAAATCAGGCTGCAGATCTTTGGATGCACGAAACTGAGCAGCAAATCAGCATATTGTTCACTATCACTGTGTTGGCCCCTATGCGCTAAAGATAGACGTGTGTGTGTGTGTGTGTGTGTGTGTGTGTGTGTGTGTGTGTGTGTGTGTACATGTCTTTACATGCACATACTAGTCTACGGGTGCACCTCTGCCCTCCTGTAACGTTGCGCGGTGGATTCCGAGGATTAACGCAGTCTCCTCAGACCACTTTAACCACTTCCTCCTTTATCTCTGACAGCTCCTCTGTGAGTTTGAGATAACAGCCCAGCTCTGATGTTTTTGAAGCTTTTTCCCTTCTGACAGCACTAAACAACGGGGAAACCCACATGTTGTGCCCCTGAGCCTTCCGTCTTCAAACTTATCTTCAGCCGTGTGATGTGGGACCATCCTACTGAGATCAAATCGTTAATTAACATCCTTTTGTTCACAGTGTATGACAGGAGCTTTAACACTCTGTGATTTGTTAAAGAGAGATACATCAATAGTGTTGATAAGAATTTGGCAATTATGCACTGGTTAAGCACAAATATTCATAGTGATTTCAGGGTGAAACGGTGGCACGTATTATCCTTTACTTTGCCAGGATCTCATCACTTGGCTCTTGCACAATGCACATTGAAAGTTCATGGGGACAGTATACATGCCAAAGCATGTCGAGGCTTGCAGGGTGTTACTATGAGTGCTATCAAGTACACGAAAACACTTAAAGAAATACTCTCTATAAGGCCTTGAATTGAAAATGTGAGGTAACCTGTCCTATAATTAAAGGATGAGAAAACATCAAAGCAAAGGTGTAACATCCAAAAACAATTATATTCATTAACAGAAGGGCATAATACTCCACTCTGGTAATCATTAAAAATGCAACCCTGTTTCCAAAAACGAAAAAATAAATTAGATGCTGTGTAAAATGTCAATTATTAAAACTTTTGAAAGTTGGAAATGAGAATTTACAAAAAATGCTCATTTCAAATTTGATGCCTTGGCATGAATATGAAAGAATTTGTCTAGCAATAATCCTGCAGTAAAAAATGCATATCATATGACATGAGTGGCAGAATATTATTCTTTCCCATGCACTGTGAACTCCAGCCCCTGTTTTTCTCAGACAATGTAAGGGTGTCTTAGAAACGTATTAAAAGTCTGGTGTGTATATGCCTGGAGCTACATTCTGTTGATATTCAATATGGATGCTCTTCAATATTTATAACAAAATTAAAAACAAAAAAATTGGCAGGTCTTCAGTAAACTCCAGAAAATCATGTGGAATCACTTAAATGATTGTCAGAATTAAAATAGGTTTACGTTTTACCCTTTTTATTTAGGGTTCAGAATTATTACTTTTCAAATATCTTGCAATTCTGAAGAAAGCATTTTGGCTTTGAAAGCTGCAAGCCTTTTACTTCTTGTTGGCATGATTTGAAATTGACACTTTTTCTGTCATTGGTAATCTCAAACTACTACATAAGACATCAGTTCCATTTCACTGAACAGCATATGTTTTGCACAATTATTGCACTTATTGTGCCAGTTTGAGTTACAGTAAGGATAGTAGTCTTCATAAACTCATGTCAGTCAAATCCTGTGTGCAGTATGTTGCTATATGGAGAGATTCACAGACAGAAGCATTGTGTGATGTAAAATAAACAGTTCAAACTGGAGAGAGAAGGATATTCAGGGTGAGGGCAGCTGGGAGGCTGGGTGGGACAGCTGTGTTCTTCCGGAATGTTCTGTTATTTCCAGATCAGGAGTTCTCTTTTGACCTAAACCAAACTCTGTGCTTTAGCTGAGAGCTGCCTAGAGGCTCTTCTACCTCCACAGCAGCCTTTTGTGTGTGCCTGCAGTCCCCTGACCCCTTTATAGTCTTGCAATATTGGTTTAGGAACAAAAGAGGCTGGTTAATTCAATAAAGCACCTTTCCCAATAAACTGGCTGGGTGCTCTTGCTGTGTGTGGCAGGCTGCACCGCATGTAGCTGTTTTCATTGTGTCACCACCGCTAAAGATAAATGAGAAGTTCCCAGATGGAGAAAGAAGCAGACTGCATGTGAATGTGGAAAATATTATACTCAGAGGGAAGCAAAGAGGACTTCAACAACTGGAAGTGTCTGACAAATAATGGTTACTCTGGAATTATATCTCAACTGTAATATTGTTAAATATGATTGGAGGCCTTTTAGTGTGCAGTTAAATGGAAGTATCCAAACTGGGACAGCTAAATCTGAAGCTACAGAACACAGTTTAAAATCATATTTTAGGTGATTTTCATTTCTTTACTTTGAAATGTTAAGGCTTTGATGGTAGTTAATGCCCTGGAAGAACTATAGAAGAGAGTGTGCACATCCAGGCCAAAATTATATCTATTGAGATGCAAAAAAGGAGATGAGTTTGCAAGCTTCTAGCAATTAAGGCACTGTTTGAATTCATAGGCTCTTCTTGAGGAAGAGTCACAGGCTTAGCCTGTGATACCTGAATACCCGGTGTGTTGCTTAGCTGGAATTGTTTTTACCTTGTAAGTCTCTATGTGTGTGTGTGTGCACATGTGCGTTCATGTCACAGAGACACCAAGTGAGAGCTGGTTTTGAATCTGCCTGCGGACAGATTTTGTCAACACAATAGCGGCACCACCATGCATGATGCAGTTACAAACTTTGCAGGTGTGTTGGCTAGTTGATATCAAAACAAAGGTTCAGTTTAATGGTGGTTGCGGTTTGTTTTACTTTGGATTGTCTGCATTAATGTTACCCAGTCATCAACAATCAGCGCTAGCTAAAAATGATAAACCTGAGAAAATTGTCTAAATCTCGCTACAGTGCTCTTTAAAAGAGCTGGAAAAAACAAATATTGGTGAAAAGTTTACAAGAATTGAACTGAACAAAAAGAACAAAGAATATATCTTATTAATAGAATTTGTCACTTTGTTTATGCCCATGGAAATTGTGTTTATTCAATATGTAGGAGCAGCGTGTGTTTGCATAGTTGGTGTGTGTACGACTTGGTGTCACTGAGGTCATCAGCTCTGTGACAGTATTGGGACACTGATGACAGGCTTTTGAAAGCTGCTCCTCTGTGTCTCACCGAACTGTCAACAGCATTTAGTTTCTGGAGCTGTTGATCTGCTCTTTTCACTCTTCATCATAAACCAAATGTACAGATGCAGTTTCAGCCCTTCACCGTCATGTTGATGGTTTCATGCATGCAAAGTTCATGCTCAAACTAATTTGTAGAGTGATGAGTGAACAAATAACCACAGCTGTAAAGACGTCTCCCTCTGTTGTCTATATAAAATGACAACAAATTAATAAACAATTAACAACAATGTCAACTGGTTGCTTTCAAGTGAGTAGTACCATAAGCACTTCTACTACAAACACAGTTAAATCATAAGGATAATGTATTATGTATGTAATGTAATATGTCGGTGCTTTACGAGTACACACTCATGGATATGCTCTGCATTCACCTAGACCTGGAAACCACCACTCACTAGAGAAAAATGAGCATTCCTGACTGGTTCAGGTAAGTGGTTAAGGCCGCTTTCTTGCTGTTGCTAAAAACTGTTAAAACTGATTTCAAAGAGTTATAAGGTGCTGCAACAAAAACCTTTTTTGATTGCTTTGGTTACTAGCAGACAGACACTGTTGCTGGTAGTTTGTATGGAAGATGCTGACTTGTCTGTAAACATTTGCCAAGTACTCACTGAGTGGTAGTGAAGGGTCTGATACAAACTGATAGAGAGAACATTGCCCTTAAAAGAAAAAGTTTTGTCTTTTGAAACCTGAAGGTTTCAGGTAAGACAACTTTTATTTTGAAGCAGAATGGATCTGCTATGCAACCTTCGAGTGACTGCAGAAATGTGCTAGCAACACAATCACAAAGAAGCTTTTGGTGCTGCACCTTATTTACAACAGATTTCACCCAGTGACAGCCAGCAACCAGCAGCCACTGCCAGCAACCAGTTGGCAACCAGCTGGGTGATTGCACATTTTCTTTCTTGGTGACCAGTGGTTACCAGGAGATTACCAACTGTGTGACTAAGGCCTGAAATTTAAAGATAAAAATATATATATATATATATACATATATATAACATATATATATATATATATATATATATATATATATATATATATATATATATATATATACATATATATATATATATATATATATATATTATATATATATTATATATATATATATATATATATATACATACACATACACATACACATACACATACATAATGACATTATATATCTAGAATGTGAGTATTTTTTTTATGTATTTTTTAAATAAAGTGGTAGTGTAGGGTGGAGATGTGAATCAAATGTGCACCAGAAGAGTACTTCAGCCAATGAGAGTGAAATTGTTGCAAGTCTTTAATGGTTTTGGAAAGGGGATATTTTGCTATTTAAGCAAAACAGGAAACTCTTAACATGTTTAACTCAATCTGTTTAACTCATGCTGAACACTTGCTTATGTGTGTGAGAACATAACAGCTATCTCTCTTCAGCCCTTCACTTCCCTTCTTACATTGCTCCAAGGTAAAACATGTCATCTGTGGGAGCCAGTTTGATGGGTCCTGACACTTGCAGTGCTTTGAGGATCAAGACAACAGTTTCCCAGTGTGAGTTTCTTACTGGCATAAGGAGTGAAAACATGAAAAAAGAAAGAAAAAAAGATCTGCCGGCTGTCAGAGACTGTAAATGGTGATTTTGTTTCACTTCTCTACGTGTTTTCCCCTTTTTTCTTTCTTTTTTTTTTTTTTTTTTGCAGAATCAAAGACTTATTGAACCCTGTCCAAAACCAGCATGTTTGGCCCTGTCATGAGAAATAACAGCCATGTTATGTATTTCTTAGCTACAGGTTTTACTTAGGGAGGTGTTGATGGTGCTTCACATGCCACATTGTGTGTTTTCTGTAGGGACTGGCTCCACTGTTGTGCACTGCAATCGGCCTCTGTTGCGGGCAGGGTTAATTAATGCAGTTGGAATGTAACGAGTGTTGCTTGTCAGCCAAGTGCATGCCCGCTGGCATTTTATCAGCTTGTCACATTAATGAAATACGGTGCATGTCGAGATTGCTCAATTTCCATTTCAACTTTTAAACTTTGCCTGGCTCCAGCTAATGATGTAAGAGTTAAATCGAGCATTAAAGTCATTGAGAGGCTGCAACAACCCCCCAACACACGCTAATACAGTTTTGGAGCTTCTTGAATGCATGCACATATAAGGGTAAGAACAGCCTTTACTTGCAAAGCAGGGATTAACACTACATTTGTCTCAGAAAATCTTACATCCTGTTGGGAATAAAGTACTCTGCTTTCACTGTAAATACTAATTTGCTATCATTCTTTGGAAACTGTGATGAAGTCTTATTCAGTGAGGTCAAATGTTCCATTTAGTGTCATATGACATGAAGAATAAAGTCATGAGGGTAGTCTTTGTAGTGATGTTACAAAGTAGGGTTGTGTTAGATAAAGTTTACAGGTTCTGTATGAAAAAAGAAAAAAAAATTTCCATTTTGCCCCTGTGGAGAGTTGTTATCCTCTGGTCCTCTACCAGCTCAGGTTCTTTATCGGAGGCCTGAGGGCTTGAGGGTCCAGGGCAGTATCTTTGCTCTTCCTTGGGATGCGCTCTTCTGGACAGAAATCTCAGTTATTCTTCCTGGGATCTGCCAGAGCCACACGACTAGCTTGGGGGTCACTGCACCAAGCGCTCCGATTACCACTGGGACCACTGTTACCTTCACCCTCCACATCTTCTCAAGTTCTCGTCTCAGCCATTGTTACTTCTCCAGGTCCTTCTTCCTGGTGTGGCTATCACTTGGTATATCTACATCTATCACCACGGCCGCCTTCTTCTGCTTGTCCACCACTACTATGTCGAGTTGGTTAGCCATCACCAGTTTGTCTATCTGCATGTGGAAGTCCCACAGGATCTTAGCTCAGTCATTCTTAACCACTCTAGGGGGCAAATCCTGTTTTGACCTCGGGATTTCCAGGCCATGGTTGGCACAAATGGTCCTATATACTATACCAGCCACGTGGTTATGGTGTTCTATATATATCCGGACTTCTAGCCTCTTGCCTAAGGTCTTGCCAGGTGTAGTAGCCTCTATGGGTTTTGTACCTGGAGTTTGTTCCTGTGATGCCATGATTAGTGCCTCTGTGTCTTTCAGTCCAGCTGGTAGGATTTATGGATTTTAGCCAATTCCTTTATCTGCTGGTGCTGCATACCGTGCAGGCCCCTGTCCTTCCATGATGGTTCCTCATCTTGCTTCTCTTCATTCTCGGATTTCTGCTGCCTGGATATTCACTAAGCATGTGATCAGTTGAGGCCATCTTCCTGATGTTCTTATGAATGTTTGTGGTCTCATTCTGAACAGCTATTCTAACACTCACCAGTGTTCAGCCTCGGGTGTTGGATTTTTGGTGAAGCCCTCCATGCATGGTCAGGAGCTTTCTTGTCTTGATGTGTGGTGGCTTCTACCTCCTCCTGGCCAACTTACTGTCCCAGCAGGGCGTAGATGTTGATTGTATGGATCTTATTCTTTACATTCAGCTGACTCCTCAGGACTTACCTTACTCTCTGCAGATATTTGCTGGTCCTTGTGGCCTCTTTGTGGTTCCCATTTGCACGTGGGATTCCAAAGTACTTGTAGCTGTCGTCAATGTCAACAATGTTGCCATCTGGTCAGTGTTGGGGAGTAACGGAATACATGTACCGCCATTACATATTTAAAATACAAAATATGAGTAACTGTATTCCGTTACAGTTACCGTTTAAAAAGGTGGTATTCAGAATACAGTTACTTTGTTGAAATAAATGGATTACATGGCGGTACTTCCCTGTTTCATATTGTCGCGGGTCAGGCCTGTTTGGGTTTTGTTTGACAGCTATGCTCTGTTGCTCCAGGTGGCAGCGTTGCAGGTTGCCATGGTTACAGGGGGACGCTCTCTCTCTGCGTGTTTCCTGGGTGAGAGAGCGCCTGTTGTTGTTGTGCTAAGCTAATAGGCAGAATGCTACAGGTATAGCTCTAAAGAATGTAACATCATAGGCAGTGTAGTCCGTGCTGCAGGGAGAATGGACTGCCATACTCGTTTATGTGTCTGTGAGCGCGAGGAGGGAGAAAAAGGAAAAGTACGAGTTGTCATCGAGCAGAAACGGGAGCTGGAAGCATGTAAATATAATAATAACCACTGCAGCCAAAAAGAGTGCCTGACGAGCCCAGCTGTAAGTAAGCTATTAAGACTCGACTGTACACTGTGTTCGTGTTTTCCTCCAAAAGCAATAAGTTCCATTGGAGCAGCCTTTCAACGCCTCTCTCTGTCTCTCGCAAGCAAAGTTGACCCAGACAATAAAGTAAAGCTATTTTTCGGCCCGACACAGAACCCACCATATTAGCCAGAGGTCCCTTTACTACGGTTCGGAGCCGCGGACCTTCAGTAACAGTAATAAATCAAAGCAATAGTACATTCACGTAGTTGTAAACAGCATGATAATATATTAAGTAATCCAAAGTATTCAGAATACGTTACTCTCATTGAGTAACGTAACGGAATACATTACAGAATACATTTTGGGGCATGTATTCTGTAATCTGTAGTGGAATACATTTTAAAAGTAACCTTCCCATCATGTACAGGAGGAGGCAAATGATTGTTCAATTCCATAGTCGGTATCTGTAGCCAGTCTTGACAATGACTTCACTTAGGAGGTTTAGGCCCGTGCAAAACAAAGGTGGGGAAAGGGCATCTCCTTGGTAAATCTCTCACTTCGTGGTGACTTGTGCAACTGGCTTGAAGTTAACCTCTAGTGTAGTTTGCCCCATCCCTATTGAGTTCCTGATGAAGGCTAAGGGTCTCACTGATGTTGTATATTTCTGTGCATTCCAGGTTCCATATGTGGGGCACTGAGTCATGGCCTTTCTTGCATACAATCCAGGCAGTGCTCAGGTTGGGCAGTCTGTTCTTGCAGTCTCCGGCAACTGCTCTGTCTACCAGTAGCTGATATTTCACCCTCCTGGTATTCCTGCCAATTCCTTTCTGTGATCTACTCATGTATTGAGCCATGAGCCTGTTCATATTAGCTACTATGATGTCTGGAACTTCCATGTGGTACTGAAGCAGGTTAAGGGCTAGTAGTTGGATGAGACCAGTCCTTTCTAGGGATCCATGGGGATAAGGACAGTCCAGCCTTCAGTTACCCATACTACTTCTCCATGGAGGGTACTGCTCCTTGTGGTTATTCATCTTGTAGCCTAGCATCTTTGTGATCAATGCTGCCTTGGAGTAGATTGGCTGATAAGTCTCAGTGATGGTCATGTAAACACACATGTTTTAAGTTGTTATCTTTGAAAGACTTTTAAATTGAATCTGTAAAACCTATGATGAGCATCTCTTCTATAATTCTGTGTTCCACTGCTTTGGCCATAATAGGAATCTAAATATTGTGTAGGAACCAAACTTGTGTATGGATCTCTATCTTGACATCATATGTCAATCAAAGGTATTCTTTACTCTCATCAGCAGGCACTTAAGGCATGGGGGTTGAGAAAGCTTTATCTCGGGCCTTGCCAACTGCTTCCAGTGTGGATGTAGCTTTAGATACAGCCATGACAAGGTATATCCAGAATGCAACAGGCCCAATGAACAAGCCTTATAAAAATAATGTTACATAAAAAAAAGAATTCTTGTCATGTTTTGCTTCTCCAAAACATGACAAGAATTTAATGTGATCACTTCGAGAATCAAATTATGCAAAAAATGTTTGAATGAAGACACAAGTGAAGATTACAAACACTACCAAGTTTAGGTGTGTACTTGCAGGTTCTGGCATCTGTGCTAATTTTCTGCTTGAAAAAGCCATCATGTACAGTTCAGTTTTATATTTCTTAAGCAGTCTGTCATGTTATCCCTCATAACTTTATTTGAACCAGTTAAAATAATAATAATAAAATGCAATGTTAACTAATCAATAAAAGCTGATAATTGACCAAATTCCAGGAAACTGCAAAGAAAACTTAGTCTAGAAAAGAAGCACGACTAAATGTATGCATGTCAAGTGCTTTTTTTGTTTGTTTTTAGTTGTCTGCTCTGCAAAAATAAAACTGCTGTGTTCAAAGTATTATTATATTAACTATTATAATTAGAATTAGAATTATACCTGTTTAGCTTTTTTTAACAGAATTACAAAGTATAACAGTGTTTAATCTGTTGTTTCTTCTCTGACCTGTGAAGTTTGATCCAAACTAAAGCCTGTGGTTATCTGCTTGTCTTCTCTTTTTCTCAGCTCTGAACATTTACAAGTCACATCATGCCACCAGACCAATTATTTCTAACTTACTAAATAAAGAGCCCTATCACGAATTGCTTCTGTGCAACTACTCCCTTTTTTGTGTCTTTCTCTCTGCCCCTTTGGTTTCAAAAACACTTCCCATTTTGCAGAGAGCAACTCGCTTTACAGAGGAAATAAAAAGAGAATGCCCCTAACCATAACAATAACAACAGATTCTCTCCAACATGTCTCATCACTTTCATCTGTTCTCATTGCCATGGGAAGACAAAGTAGAAATTTTCCATAAACACAGAATGAATAAAAGATCCACACAAATAAAGTGTGTGATTGTACTTTTTCTTAAAATGATTGCATGTTCATTAATATTGAAGTCAACACAAAAGCACAGCACCTATATACCCTGTCAGACTATATTGTGAGTTATTAATACCTTAAAAAAATTGTGCACAAATATAAGACACACCCACAGATACATTATGTTAAACTTGCAAGGAAACAGATGGCATTAACACAGCACTGAACAGGCATTACCTGTTGTATCTTTTTCACAAATCTGCAATACAATATTCCACAATTTCACCTTTTATTTTCAGATTTAATTCTTGGGTCGCTTTGTTCAGACAACTTTAACTCATGGAAAATTTTGTTCACCATTCATGAATAGATTCTTCTGAAGATGGCAATATCTTTGTTACGCACATAGCATTTGAATTGTGTTCCAAGACAAACATATTATCCATTGTTTTACACATAAACAAAATATTTTGTATTATTATGAAAAAAGTTAAGTAATTTTCTGATGTATGCATTTGGGAAGACACGCAGAGGGTTAGTGTTACAGAAAGGGTGGAGCTGACAGGGTGAGAACTTAAACTCCTATGAGAGAAAAGAAGCGACCATAGAAGAAACCATAAGAAAGAGTTGTTGACACTGAAATATACAGGGTGGGTCATTTATATAGATACACCGTAATAAAATGGGAATGGCTGGTGATATTAAAGTCCTGTTTGTGGCACATTACTATATGTGAGGGGGCAAACTCCTCAAGATGGGTGGTGACCATGGTGGCCATTTAGAAGTCGCCCATCTTGGATACAAGTTTTGTTTTTTCAATAGGAAGAGGGCCATGTGACACATCAAACTTATTGGTAATGTCACATGAAAAACAATGGTGTGCTTGGTTTCAACGTAACTTTTTTCTTTCATGAGTCATTTATAAGTTTCTCTTTGTTCACAGCCATTGACATGTCGAAGAGGTTAACACGTGAGGAGCGGATCGAAATTGTGTTGATATCTGGTGAACGCAGTAACCGGGTCATTGCAGCAGATTTCAATGCAAGACACCCTGCGAGACCACCCATCTCCCATGCTACAGTTAGCAAACTGCTTGCTAAGTTTCGTGAAACTGGTTCAGCGTTGGATTTGCCAAAATGTGGATGCAAGAAAACTCACTAATGAAGAAACATCAGTGGCTGTCCTAGCTTCATTCAGCTAGAGCCTGTAGCACTCGTCACATGTCACTGGAGAGTGGCATTAGTCGAACATCCCTTCGGTGGATATTAGCTACTCACAAATGGCACCCTTACAAACTCCAGCTACTGCAGCATCTCAACGAGGATGACCCAGATCGGCGCACAGAATTTGCAGAATGGGCAAAACAAAAATTGGAACAGGACCCTCAGTTCACGCAGAAGATTTTGTCATCTGAAGGCAATTGTCTATGGTGTGAAGATACGAGATGTGCAGCACCTGAAACTACGGATACTGGATGCCTGTGCTGGCATTTCTCCTGCGGTGTTGCTATCAGTGTGTGAAGAGTGGGAGAAGAGGGTTGCATTGACAATCCAACAAAATGGGCACCACCGTTTTATAAGTGGTCAGAAACTTGTAAATAACTCATGAAAGAATAAAGTTACGTTGAAACCAAGCACACCATTGTTTTTCTTGTGACATTACAAATAAGTTTGATGTGTCACATGGCCCTCTTCCTATTGAAAAAACAAAAGTTGTATCCAAGATGGCCGACTTCTAAATGGCCACCATGGTCACCACCCATCTTGAGGAGTTTGCCCCCTCACATATAGTAATGTGCCACAAACAGGACTTTAATATCACCAGCCATTCCCATTTTATTATGGTGTATCCATATGAATGGCCCAACCTGTAGAATAATACAGTAAAAGCTTTATATAATGTCAAATATTCTTTTTTTAACCTATCAGCTCAACAGTTCAGTGTCTAATAGCATGAGACATCTGTGTTTACCAGATATGCAGAAAGGACTTACTTATTCTAGATTTTACTTCATATTCCAAGAACATTAATCGTAGAAAAATGCCTATTAGAGTCATCGCATTCATGTTTTTAAAAATGTATATTATTATATAGCATATAACAAGGTCAAAATTGAATTACACCCTTCTTTACTTCAACACCACCGGATCAGCAAAATGTAGACTCTGTATTTTGAAAAATAAATAAATAACAATTTCTATTCTAGTTCTGTTTTTGAAGCCTCAAGATGAGTATTATCAATGTTGCCATTTTAGCTTTTTTTAAACCAAATGTCACGACTATATCTGACTTTGAATTTGAAGAACATCGCATGCTAACTTGTCAGTGACAAAGTAAGTGTGCCTTTATGCGAGCCCTGATTTAGGGCAGGTTATCATCATTCTAGACACTAATGGGAACCATAATTAACAAAATAAACATATCATATTCAGCAAGACTTTAAAGTAGCAATGAATTCATCAGGAAAGAGTTTACTGAGGTTAAAGTTTAAGAGAGCAGAGGGCTGTTTTCTGACTCATTTCTAATACAACCTTCGTTTTGCAACAACAGGAGTTTCTCAAAATGCATTTTGAAGACACTTAACTTCTTGATGCATGTTAAATCATACAGGTAAGTTGATTTGTTCATCTGAATGTAGCTGTTTCAAAAAAACGCTAGGTCCAGATGAAAAGGATCAGCATTCTAGGATTTATTTTTGACTCTGGATCTCTAGAAATCTGATAACATATATTCCCATTTAAACATTTCTTCCCTTCCCGATAAGCTGATTTTTAGCAGAAGTCACATTGCCAAAGTTATGTCAATCAGAGCCAGTGCCACAAGTGCACTTGCAGCTCCCATGATGCCTCTGGCTTTTCTCTGGCTCTTGTCCACAGCAGAGAGTCAATGGCTGGATGAAGGCAGAGAGGTTGAGGGCTGAGGCCACAATGGGGCTCTGACAGGCTCCTTTTCTGATGGCCTCATGTGCCTTGTCGGTTGTGATAAGTTGCTTGAATAAAGAAAAACAGAGGCACAGCTGAGCATGCTAATAGAGTAATTGTGGCAGGATTTCAGGCGGGGGCCGGAAACCCGCCAGCTTTTTCAGAACAGTCTGCAACCCCCAACTCACGCCATACCCACTTCTTCACCCCTTCACACCACCCAACCAACAGCCTTCCCTCTTGGCTTTGCCAAGGACTTGCAAAGTTATTTTAACCAATTGATTTCCCAATAGAACAACCACCACTCCCCCTTTTTGCTTAATAACCCCACACCGATATGGACTAGAAGAAAAAAACGTTTGTATTAACAAGTCCAAAAGTGAAGACAAAACATGTCTGTGAACACAGTGCAGCTTTCACACATTAAGAAATCTGTCCTCGGTCCGGAGGCATTTGATAGTTTCATTTCGGCATGGATCCCAGAGGGGCCCGAGTGCAGCTGCTTCCATTCTCCTCATCTATTTTAGAGCAAAAAAAGAAGACAGGCCTGTCATGACAGCCATATGAAGTATGTTGCTTAAGAAACAAGCCCAGATTTAAAAGATGTCTTCAGAGCAATCACCATGAGCAGCGTGGACCTGTCAAGCTTTCCTTGATAGGAATTTTGACCATTTTCTACATTTGCATATTCACAGTAACTCCCTACACTTGTGATAAGCACTGCTCTCTTTATACAACTTCCACTTGTATATTCTGTAACTATTCACAAAGCAGGAACTCCAGCAACACTTGAGGGAAGATGAACAACTTGAATAATAGACCAACGCGTTTCGGCAACAAGGCGAACGCGTTAGACCAACGCGTTTCAGCTTTTGACCCTGATCAAATGACCCTGATGAAGGGTCATCATTTGATGACCCTGATGAAGGCCACAAGCCGAAACGCGATGGTCTATTATTCAAGTTGTTCATCTTCCCTCAAGTGTTGCTGGAGTTCCTGCTTTGTGAATTCTTTTATCCTCTCCATGCACCTTGGAAGCAGGTGAAGTTGTACCAGAATTTTTTTTTTTTTTTTTGCTGCGATTTATATTCTGTAACTATGAAAAGTATGTAAATCCTACTGACGGACATATTACATTATGTTTCAACAGGATAATGACTTTGAAGTGGTAGCCATATTTTCACATAATTCAAAACTGCTGAACAAATATGGTCTAATAGTGTTTTAAACGGTGAAGATCTGCAGGAGACACTCCAAAGTTTCCTGATGGTTTTGAAAAAAATGGAAGAAATTAAAACCACATTTTTCATTTTCCAGCTATCAGTATGCTGTGCAATCCAGTTACTGTTACACGATGTGTAATGGAGCTTCACCAAAACAGTATAAGTAAGAGAGAATGCTGCACAAATACACACACATTACTGTTTAAATCTTGGCATCTGATAAGCAGTTATAAGAATTATAACAAATTGCCTGGTGTTTAAAATGCACAATAGTTGCTTTTATCAGAGCTGCTGATAAACCTGTTAAATAGCACCAGCCCCTCCAAGCTTTTCCCATCACCAGTCTGAATCCCATTACCAGCTTCAGCTGCACAACAGGCAGTACATCAAATTTTCTTTTGCGCCCTGGTCCCGCTGACCACAACTACCATCCGCTCTCTTGTTTTACTTTCTTGCTCAGCTTCATTATTGATCCATATCAACGCCACCATTTAAAGTCAGTAGACATTTTTAGAAAACGCTTGCTTCAGACAGTTTTTATCCATGCCAAACGACAGGATTACTAGGAAGGTAAACATTGCTTCTGGGGCTCATTTCCCTGTACATGCTATATGTCGTGCCTCACGGTGAACATGAATTTTACATTTATGTTTATAATAGGCTCACATGGCAACACATGTCAACACATCAGTTTGTTTACTTAAACAATGATATACGACATATTTGAAGGAAACAGTGAGAGGTATTAAAAGGGGCCCATGTCTCATGTTTGCTCCAGGGACGTTCTTAGTTGTCAAAATATGGAGTTAGATAAATATACAACATAAATATGATTTACTATTAATTAACTATCAAAGAATTGGAGAAAATGGGGGTAAAATCTTGTGCTCAAAGAATTATGTTGATGTTGTTATGTGCAGTTCATGCATTCCCATACTGTCTGCAATAGGACAAAGTGATGTTCTTTACATTAGTCTAACATTTCTTTAACTAACCAAACAAACCATCTAATTTGTAGATTGTGGGGGGACGGGAAGTCATGTGTGAAACCTCTGTCCCAAGTTGTTGACACAATCTGCACTCTGTGCCACCTAATTCCCGGATGTCGGATCATCCTGTCCTCCAAATCTCTCCAAATCCCATGGACAGTGGTCCCTGAGAGGCCCTGTTTACCCTGGGCCTGCCAGCCACGGCAGCTTCAGAGTCTCTCCCCGTTTTGTCCCGCATGAAACAGTCACGCACTCATCAGTTAATGCTGAACATCTGGAGGGATTAGCAATGTCAGACCAATCAGAGTTGAGCTGACAGATCCCAATGAAATGCCATTCTGCAGCTGCGCTTGGCATTCAAGCGCTTTCGGATTCCCATTTCCCCTCTCTGTTTTCTCTCCCGTCCTTTCTCTTTCCATTGCAATCAATTTGTTTGCCTTTTATCATGAGGGAAAACAAAATTATTCTTACTCGAAAAGTAAAGAAAAAGAAGCTGTTAACTTATGTAAAATAGCACTGTGAATATAAGTTGCCAATCGAGATGAAAAGCGGGTGTAGGGATTTGATAACATTACTTTGCATTTGCACGTTATCTTTCATTTTGTCTGTTTATGGTTGAAAAAGTTGAAAGGCACCCAATTTATAAGATGGGAGGACACGTGAAAAAGGGAAACAGGCAGAAATAGAGAGAAGGGTTAAGTAAAGTGGGGTCAAGGCACCACCTGCTCCAAATGTTTGCAGCTATAAATCATTTGTGCTCTGGTTGTACTGTGTATGCTGCTACAAAGACAGATGAGGATAAAGTTAAACATGTGCTCGCTACCCAAAATGCTAATTTTTTATGGATTTCACTCGAGTTAAGGGCTGATTTGCATTTGTTGCTTACACTTTTATTGATGACAGACACAGTTGTGCGGTTCAAAAATCAAAAGCATGCTGGCAGAACTACATGACTTAGATAAGTAACTAAGGTAAATAAAAATAAATACAATTATATTATGGTATTTAACAATTCGACATGTGCAAGATAGGTGAATTATATTGTTAAGTTTTTGTATTTTAAGGTCTGTTAATCTCATTCCATCCCTTCTCCTTATACAAAAACTTTGATAATAATTATATTAATCTTGATGATTTATAGTGTTTAAAAAAACACTTAAAAATACAGCTATTAAACATTTTTCTTTTAGTGGTCAGAGGTTTATTTTACTTCCCCACACACAGAAGTTGTTTGTTTGGGATATTTTTATGTGTAAAAAGAAAGAGAGGGTAAGTAGCAGCCAGGAGTAGCTAATCAAAGGCATTTATTAATTGCTTCTGCAAAAACACACAGGGGAGTTTGATGGTCTGGATAATTCGGGTGAGTTTTAGTACAGTTCCCTATTCCCTCTAGTATTGGGCATCCCAGCAAATGTGCAGTGCTTGGAGAAATTGCAGAAAATCCAAGAGCTACATCTGAGCCTCTACAGGCCTCTGTCGGCATCTTAAATGCTAAAGTTCATGATAGCACAAGTATGGTTTGTTTGTAACGGGTGTCAGGAGAAAGCCTCTTCTCTCTGAATGTTGTTCTCTGTCTTAGGTCTGCAAAGGTTCATCTGAATAAACCACAAGATTTCTGGAATAACGTGCTTTGGACAGACAAGGCCATAATGCACAGTAGTACATTTGGCGATAACCAAACACAGCATATCAGCACAAACACCTCATACCAACTGTCAAGCACAATGATTATGGAGGGTTGGTGATTTGGCTTGTTTCGCGGCCTGGGAACCTTGCAGCTATTGACTCAACCACAAACTGTTATGCATACTAAAGTATCTGAGAGTCAAATGTGAGGCCATCTGTCTGACAGCTAAAGTTTGGCCAAAAGCAGGTTGGAACAATGGAACAATGACCCCAAACACAGCAGCGAATGCCCAAAAAATAAAAAACTCAAGGGAGCTGCTCCCTCAATCTCAATGAACTGAAGCAATTTTGCAAAGAAGAGTTCCTCCACTCTTTTCATATGACTGTACTTACTGTCTCTAGTCACTTACTGTATGACATTACCTACTGCAGTGCACTAAGTCTTTTCAAATCTCATTACGTCTACAGTAGGGAAAGTCACTTTCAATAGCAGCCTATTGGAGCTCTAAAGTTAAGGCAAATGCTACCACGGATAAACAATTATATTTTTCCAGATGAGCCCATCTACCACCGCTGGTGATGAAATTGCATGAGATCAAGTTGCTGGAATGCACCAGCGGTCTTGGTTCTACTGGGACTAATCGGAGGGGTTTGCTGAGCCTCGCATGGACACACAGGGCTCGCATCTGATCCCAAACAGCTGCTTAGCAGACAGGGCCTGCAACTGAGAATGTCTAATCCGAAACCTTGCTACAGTCCAGGCAGGCACTTTTGAAAAACATTGCTGTGACCCTTAAAAGGTCTTGACCCCGCAGTAAAGGCACTTTGGCGTATTTTGTTAGGGAAAGCACCTGTCTTCTCATGGAGTGATTTTGGAGTGAGTTATTTTCAGCAAACAAGCATTCCTTTGTGCTTGCAGCACACTATTGCTGAGTTTACTGATAACTGTTAAAGGAAAAATTGTCATATTTTTTTTAAACTTTTATAAACATTGAACTCAGTGGTTGATATTTTTAGCAGATTTTGTTTTTCTTGTGTTGTATAATTGAAATGTAGTAGCTCCGAGTATATGGGCACTGTATAGGAAAATGAAGAAACTCTTTCCTGCCATTTTTCATTAAACTCTAGCAGTAGTACTATATTTATGGATTTGAACAAAGAATAAAATGAGGTAATGGTGTAAACGAAATCCACTTATGGGGCATGCAGGGTGGGTGGGTTGATCGACATTATACCGGTTGTTAACATGGTTCACCAATTTATTTCCTGTTACACAATGATTATCAGCATTTTCTCTTAACTACAGCCTGTTAGGAAAATTTGCTAGGGCGTTTATCAAGCAAGAAGTTCTTAAACCAAACACAGCACTTTTTTACCCCTGACCATGACTTTCGTGACTTTTTCCTTAACCTTACAAAATTGGTTTTGTGCTTACGATTAACTAAGCCTTGACAGCAATCTGCATAAATGATTTCAAAGCATATATCTGTGACACGTATCCTGCTGATATGATGCAATGGATCATATCAGAGTTCTGGGACTACCAGTCGCCTGTATATGGTCATTTATCTCAGAGTATTTGTTAAACCAAACTGCAATTACACACAAGACTGTGTTCTGATTTGGGGTATTTTCAAGGTTGTGAAATGGTATTGTAAGTGATAATGTTATCGAGTGAGTGTGATTTCCTGTTGTTGTCATCTGGCAACCATTTCACATGAAGATAATTAGAGAAATTAGCCACCATGTGGAATGCTTTCTCTTGACAGAGTGAGAGAGAAGCCTTCCAGGAGTGCCCCGAGATCTTGATTCATAGTTCCTGATTTGGACTGTCAACACACACCAAAACACACACACTTTATCCCTCAGTTTTACAACTGCTATCTTTCCCTCTTTCTCTTTTTTCTCCCTTCTAGATCACACACCATGTCTGCACACACACACACACACACACGCACACACACACACAAAACGGAGCTCCCTCCAATCTGAAACAGATGTTTTACAGCAAGTCTCTCCTATGAAAGCTTCCACTGAAGAATACAGTCCGTCTCGTTACTCTCAAACTATTTAACTTTATTTCTCTTTCGTTCATATTTTCTATGTTGAATTCAAGTGTGTGATCTTGTTTTTACACTGTTTAGTACAATGTAGACACTAATACTTGTTCAACTTAAAACATCAGCTTTTGGATCTTCACTCTCCAGCTTGAAGGGGGATTAGCTCTGTCCTCTGAATTCTGTCACTCATGTCTCGGGAAACAGCATGTAGCCTAAGACTGACATATCAGTCTAAAGTGAGAAAAGGGATGTCAAAGTTTGCGCTCACTGGGATTTGTTTCTCTTTGTGTCACTCCTTCGATTTTCTTTTCTCACCTTTGACTTTTTACAATCTCCCTTGCTGTGCATCTCCCAGCATCTCCTTGATAGCAACACCCCCACCAACAGCTACCCATGTCTACGTCAAATATGCTAAATATCAGTGTTTTGTCCTTTTCTTACCCATGACAATGGTGACATGAAGATGGGTTTGTCACTGTTATGATAAACTAAAACAGAAAACAAAGCAAACTGTACCCTTCTGTAAAAGACTCTCGATTAACCACCCAGTTGAGTAGCTTCATAATCGTGAGTTTTGTTTCAATACCTAACTGAAAGAAAAATCAGGAGCTAATGGGAACTTCATTGTTATCTGATCCATCTTCTTTGTGTTTCTAAGTCCCTAAATTACATTCTTGACAACACCTCTTCTGCACACGTAAGTGTCCATACTGTCAAACCAGATGTTTTGGGTTAAAACACAAGAAGATCCTGGGGTTGAATCCACTTGCCACTTGGGGCCTTTCTGTGTAGAGTATGCCTGTTCTCCCTGTCCAAGTGTGGTTTGTCTCTTGGTACTCTGACTCAGGCTACGTCCACACTAGCCCGGATAAATTTGAAAACTGCGTTTTTGTGTGAAAACTCTCCATGTTTTTTAAATGGCCTAACAATGAGGTGGAGTTGTTGCTGCGAGTAACACAAAAGTACAAAGTTGCAAAAGCGAGTGAGAGAATTTGAAGAAAAGCTATCTGGAGCATGTACTGCCTGATTAATCTTTAACAGGGCTGTCAAAATTCAGAGCAAACAAAACAACTGCTGTATGATGCCCTCCACTATCTTAGTTTAATTGGTCACATGACTGCATCACATGACTAAAATGTGTCATCGTTTTGAAAAAAGTCTCAGTTTTTGCTGTCCACACTGTAACGCGAAATCTGCATTTTCAAATCTCCTTGAGAGAAAACGCCGTCTCAGTGTGGACAGGAGGCCAAAACAAAGAGAAAACGATCCGTTTTCAAATGAAAACACATTAGTGTGGACGTAGCCTTAGACTCCCAACCTCTCCAGGGTCTACCCCACCTTTCGCCCTGTGACAGCTAGTGAAAATGGCCGGATAAGTGAAAGAAAATGGCTGTATAAATGGTTGAATATTTACAGGTTAGGTTAAGGTGAAAAAATGTTATATGTCACTGGCAAACAACCAATGGTATCTATTCAAGGTCCCAAGAAACAGCCAGCAATAATGACAAAGGAAGTGCTTCTCAAGTAGTGCCCTCATTTCTCACAACCTTTAACCTCCCCTTTCCTCTTTGAGACACAAACACCCCATCTGACCCTCCATGACCACCATTCCTCTACTCCCACTTCCTGACAGTGAAAGGCAGGTTGTTCTGACACGCTACCCTGTATATCCAGTTTCATCTCATCCCATCCCACCCAGCATACCTTTCATTTCTGCCTTTTGACAGAGCTTTATTTCAAATACTAATAGGAATCCTGTTGCAGGAATCCTGCTGATTGATGTTTGCTGGCGGGGCTTGGGAAGCATGTATAAAGAGGCTCCAAGGTGAAGCACAGTGGCACGATCCTCATATCTTTTGTCCTGACCCCTTTGCTGCAAATCTAAAAATTCTTGAAGTTCTTATTTTGAAGTCAAGGGATTCACAGGAATATGTTTTAATTTACTGTTAAGCATTTTGCCCATTGTTTGAACCATCACAAAGCCTAATGCAAGTGCTGTACACAGTCAGCTATATCATGCTTTAAAGTAAGCCTACCAGCACTCAGCTTTTGCTAAACAGCTCAGATTGTTGCCGCTGTTATCTATGACAAGAAATGTTGTAGGGTATAATGTGTAAAAGTCTTACCTAGACAAACGTAAACAATGCTGGTCTTAGGTAACTAGACACTAAGGTGTGGGTTAATGTGAGTCAGAATATGGTTATGGTTAGAAACAGAAGAAGAGTATTTTATGAGGCTTTCAGCCACTGAATGAGACAGCAATATCACTTTTGCTCTGAAGACAAATTTCCCTGAAAATATAGGGCCCATAAAGGCAGTCAACCCTCAGTGAATGTGTGGCAAAGCATGAAAACGTGCCATAAAAGGAAACCTAAAAGAAAGGAAGAAAAAAAGCTTAGAAAAATTGGTTGATGTCTGGTTATGTGTGCCATGTGTCACTAAGATGAAGAAAGAGAGGGGGAGGTTTGCACCACATGTGCATATATATTACATATATTAGAGTTTTACAGGTCTCAGTGGCAGCGGTTCACCTTCAGCTGACAGACAATTAAATAGCTGGCTGCTGTTATGGAAAATAATAGAAGTTTTTTTTCTTACATCAATTTACACTTTGATTCATCTTTTTTGCTATGTTTTATGAAGCATGGCCACTTAAAACAAAATTCTTTCAAGTACAATGTGTCTGCTGCCAAGACTTCCTTTCTTCATTGTGAAAAATGCAATTTTGTGGATACACTTGGTAACGGAGCCATGCTCCATAGATTTTTAATAACATTGATGCCTCAACCATATAGAAGGGCCATTCCCATGTAATACTGCAGGTGTTCTCTTTCACCTAATCACCACAAAGTACAAATGTGAAGCCACCCATGATAAAGTGACCCTTCACAGTCGCGCCCCTTTTAAGAAACTGCTGTCCCACAGGTGCATCTGAGGACTAAAGCTAGTTTCACATCATGTAGACTTAAATAGTTCTATGAAAGCATGTAGTATGTATTGTGATAGGTCATTTTTTTATATTTAATCCACCACTAAATAGGATATTTTCCTAAACGTACTGACTCGCTTTCCTCATGACCAAATCCTCCTTTTTGTGTTTGAAGATTTTTTGTTTATGTAGTTTCTTAAGTGACTTGAGGTCAGCAAGACGCCACACAGATAGTTGGAAGTGCTTCACAAAGCGAAAAGACAGTTTAAGGCACTGTCTGTCTGATAGCTGAAGTTCTTGTCTGAGATGTCCCCTAAACTTTTCAAACAAAAATAAACAGATAGGAAACTTTCACATCCTGAATTCTCACAAATCTGTGCTGTTTTTTTTTTTTGCTAAAAACATATATATAGATGCCATTTTCTAAATATGTTTATGAAGTTTGCACTGACACCTATCTGACCCTGAAAGTCTTTACAATGGGTGTGTTTGGTGGGTCAATGGATTAGTGAGCTCTAAGCAGGGGAAGGTGCATGGAGGCGACGTGAATGTGAAGCTCAAAAATTCTGTCGAAGCAGGCCGGTGTTGAGTTTCCCATCGGCCGTGCTAGCTCGTGTAAGCCTCTCGCTTTCCAGTTCAAGGGTCAGAGTTCATGCAACAGGCTTGGGGCCTCTGAAATGTGCTCGTTGGAGAGAAGTGAACACAAGGTGCATGAAAAGGTCACAGAGAATATAAATGGCAATAATTTATCTTTTCAGATGTATTTATTTTTTTCTTGGTAGTTGATTTGGATCATTACTTGACAGAAAATGAATCACAAGGGTTTGATGGGTTATCACCAAAACAAGAAATGTTTCGCACACACATGCACACACATATGCATAATGAGTCTCAATTCTTCAATCTAAAAGTGAGGATTAAATCATGCTTTATCATTAAAAGTAGATGTAACTTCTAAATGTTCCCAATTTGTTCTTTCCTGGAAATTTTCAAGAAAGAATGAATACCAAACTATACAAGATAAAAACCATGGCTGTCCTGATACCAGCCATTTGGATGACTTAAGGGCAACGTCATATGGGTATGTAACCTCTTGTGAAGAGGTTAACAAGGCATTATGGTCATTACTGCTGAAGAAGGAGCAGTAGTCCCCCTTCTTGAAATCTACCTTTAAATTATAGAGCTGATGCATATCATTTTTCAGGGCTACGCTAAGTACTACCTTTAGGCAAGCTAATCTTTTGTGCTGGGAGATTGAATGTGGGCTTAAGATTTCAGTTATGTTCACTCTGAGATAAGGAGACACATTTTCCTTTAATGTGATGAATTTGCGAATCAAAAGTGTTCACTGCAGACAATGGAAGTGACTGCAGAAAAACAAAAAAGAAATAAGTTACAGTCCATACATATTTGGGAAGTTATCCCTTAAAAAACATTAATTTTTAATATTTTTGACTTTTAGTCATATTAAGGCACATGCAGTGGTTGACAGAGTGAGCTGGTACATAGCTAAAGTGTATTTGAGGTGACAATGTCAATGACGAATAGGAATAAACAGAAAGTCTGCCAAAGCTGTCTTCAGCAGTTACTGCTTATAATGACTATGAAAACCACATGAAATTAAAGGACAAGAGGAAAAAGATGCCACTGCTTCAATTGAGACTTAAAGAAGGATAATTATAATATATTATAATTTTATATTCCATAAACTTTGTTACCGTTTACGAGTCTTTTGCCTTCCATAGGCTGGAAGAGTGTTAAGAAAAGTACTTCTTGGCATACACTTTGTACATGTGCTGTAAATAAAAACTGCTTGGTATTTTAACTGTCAGGAGTCGTGGTGTGGATGTCATCAATGACACGACACCGAACTGAGGTAAACTGAGGTAAACTGAGGACTTAAATATGCAGACTGATGAGGAGGATAATGAGAGACCGGTGAGTACACAGCTGAACATAATCTGGCTAACGACACAAGAGACGAACTGACACAGAAAAACAGGAAGTGAGAACAACATTGAAGTGGCATAATAAACTAAATGTGACAAAACTGAAAACACTGGGTCAACGACCCAGGAACCCTGACAGTAACGTGGCATTTTCAAGGTTTGAAAAGTGCTTAAGTTGTGGATAAAGTGCTTGAAACTGCTCTTCAGCACATAAAAAGAAGACAACTCTGGTTCTAAATCTGCGTGTGATAGTTTGATCGGCCAATCGTTTTGACGTGCAGATGGAAAAATTAGTCAGGCTGTTGTCACGAATGAAATGCCATTTGTAGAGCGCTCGTCTGGTCTTACTAACCACTCAAAGTGATTTACACAACAATGCACATGTGTGGCCTATTCCTACGCAGCAAATACACATATGGGCAAATAGTGCACTGATTAACCAAACATACAATTCAGGAAACTGGAGGCCCCAGAGGAAACCCTTGCAGACGCAGCGAAAATATGTTAATTCTTGCCTCAATGTGACAGTGCTAAGCACTCTTAAAAGTGAACTTAAAAGTGACAAGAACAAATCACGTTTACAAAAGACTAAATCCCAAATTGGCTAGATCATTTTTCAGTTGTTTTTTAGCACAGTGACATCTGATGTGATAACATTTCACGTGATGAAAAAGCAGGAATGTCAGTTTGAAGTATATAGATACAGTATATGAAATCACCACTGCAGTACAGTTGTGAAAAATCATGAAAATGGCTTAAATATGCTTGAATTTTGCACTCTATGTTAATCAACTGTTTAAATGCAACTTTTCCTACAAATCTTTCATTTACATTTACAGAGTCCCTGTCTTCTCACCCCTCCCGATATTTTAACAGCAGCTGAGATGGGGTCTTCTCCTGTGTAAGTACAAATTTGCATTTTAACAAGTCCTTTAATCTTTTATGTTCTCTTTTATGTTCTCTCTTCTTTTTCATCTTTTAAAAGTCTTTCAAAGAATCTGGAATTCATTATTTTCATTTGCGTTAAATGAGTTTGATCTTTCCACTTATCTAAGAATAATGCCACTTGGCGTCATCATTTACAGTATTTGCTGCAATCATCCCTACATGCTGTAAATGAAAACAGTATGTCGGAGGATATAAAGAGTTTTCTAAACCAGAAACTTGAAGATGGTTTGAAGTCAGAATATTTCTATGTAAAATGATCAAAATGCTGCGTAAAAGTATTAAGACTTTGCAGAACTGGGAGTCTGGTTTGTATTTAGCAAAGATTGTCCTAGAGCTTTCCCCTCATTTGCTTAGAGTGTATGGGGCTCTTCCTCCTTCCGCAGTCTCAATCCATCCACTTTCATTCACAACACCCCCGGCTCCTATCAACAAACCCCCTGAGCAAAGGGGAATGGGTCATATAAAGGAAACTGGGAGTCTTTTTATATCCGTTTACTGTTAGTGTTAGCAGTCATTTATGACTCCACTGGCTCCAGTGACGCGGGATACAGGGCAAAGGGAGAGCAAGCCGTCTCCTCCAAAGCTATTCAGCGTCTCGTAACCCTGAAGCCTTTTCCTTTTTACTGCCATTAAACGATGTCTGGGAGTAAACCCCCCGTGTGGGCCTTGGCAGTAATGAGGCTCCTTCTCCACGACTTCAAATGATCCAGGGTGTCAGAGTGAGCTTTTTTGGAAAAACTTCTAACGTACTTCCTGGCTGGTTCATTTAGCTGATGGCGAAGCTTTGTGTTGACTGTGCTGGTAATTATGTCACTGGAGAATTTGTGAAGTTGCTTAATTCTGAATGCAGATGCTTAAAAAAAATACACATAAGACTGTGTTTTCCCGAGTATAGAAAAAATTCCATCTCAATATTATGATAACACACAGAACTGACAATATCCATATTTTACTGATGATACTGTATTTTTAAGCTTTTATCCAGGGTAGTATTATTATCTACTAGAGCAGCTAAAAACAGGAATGATACCTTGCAAATAAAAAGGATAAATAATGATCTCTCTGACTTTTAATTAAATGATCCAGTAATATCTGGGTGATTTGTGGTTATATGTCCCCACTTTGTTGCTGGTCATATGTTCTCACTTTAATTCATCCTTTATTGTATGTATGTCTGGTTTGGTCTAATAAAGTAACCAAAAATACCAGATCACAGTCTAAGAACAACTATGATGTTAAAATGTGCCTATGAAGTAGGTGGACATAATAACAGTCAGTGTTTACAGCTCAGCTTCTTTTAACCTGTGAGACATTCATGAAGTTTGACATGTTCAAAGATGCATTGCAGTGATTCACCAGTGATCCAATCTACATGTACCTCAGTTAACTATGTTCTTGACGTTCACCTGACAGATCCTGGATAAAACTCTTGCTTGAGATCATTTATTTCTTGGCATACAGTCATTAATATGTAGTTAATGAATGTGCAGAGGGAATGTTTATGCAGATCGTAGGTAGGATGGCACTCTGAGACAAAGTTAGAGTAGGCCTGCTTGTTTTCTGGGGCATTTGTATGACTTATTCAGTCCTTGACTGATTATTTGTGCTGTAGCCCCATTACCTATCGTCTTTGAAAGACTGAAAATTCAGCTTAACTTTGTTCATTGAGTCTTACTTGGTTTCCAAGTTCTATTCATACAGAAGGTTAATTTTAGTTTTTGGTTATTAGAAGCAGGTAACTTAATTTTTTACGTGGGAATCATAGAAATATTCTAATCTGTGTTCCCTGTTGTCGTGTGTTTAACCAGGACATCTGGCCAATAGTGAAAGCTGCCCTCCCTGCTTGTAAGTAATTTTTATTTCTTTATTTTAAAAAAAACTATTAAGACATATTCAAATTTTGTTTAACATACAACTGTATTCTGACCACATGTGTAAACACAACCATCAAAATAACTTCCTAAGGTAAAATCAAAATGGGGATTAAAGGTGATTTAAGCGACCTGGAACGTGGCATGGTTGTTGATGCCAGGCAAGCTGATCTGAGTACTGCAGAAACTGCTGATCTACTCAGAAAACCCGAGTTCTCTGGGCGAAAATAGACTGTTGTTGACAGAGTTCAGAGGAGAATGGCCAGACTGCTTCAAGCTGATAGGAGGACAACACTAACTCATACGACCACTTGTTACAACCAAGTTAAACCGAAAGGTATCTCTCCAGATACAGCTTAAAAATCTGCAGCAAATCTGTGATACTATCATGTCAATATGGACCAAAATCTCTGATGAATGTTTCCAGCACTGTGTTGGACATATGCCATTAAGGCAGCTTTGAAGACCAAAGGGCATATAACATAATATTAGCAACATATACCTAAAAAAGTGGATGGCGAGTGTAATCGCCACAAAAATCCCCTGACTGGTAATCTGCTCCAGCACTGACTTTTAAATCTATACGTCTTTGTGAGGTTTTCATTCTTCACCACCACCCTCTCATCCTTTTTCCACTGTCAGTGTGGGCTTAGATGGATGTGCAACTCCTTATACTGCCCTCTCCACATCACCACAACCATTTCTCTTAGCTAAATAACGTTTAGACCCTGACACTTCTCCTCTTTTATGTCTAGGAAGCTTTACACCATTACCTCTTAAGTCAAAGGGAAAGGCAGGGGAAAAGGGAGACATCCATTAAACAGATGAGCAACAGAGGATCAAATGTATTTTTACAAGAACACATCTTACCCCTCTTCTAAGAATCAATAAATACAGCCGAGGCACACAAGAAGCAAAAGTGGAAACCAAAATCAAAACTACAACATTCACTTTGAGGAAGAAACACTCATTAAAGGCTGTGTACTTTAGAGGACCTATAAATTCAAAATCTTGTCTCAGAAAGTGACGTTAAATTAAAGAATTAGACAGCTTGAGTGCACTCTAAATGCTTAATCCCTAAAGCTAAATTTCCATCTCTTGATTTTTTTTGAAATCTTGATCACTCTAACTCAAACTTTTCCATCATGCATCTTTTTAATGGTCTCTAATTCAGCTTTTGTGGTCATTGCTTCCCTGCACTCTGGCAGGCATGAGTGTAAAATGCATTACTTTATGTAAACACACCTCTGAGTAAAAATAATTCTGACCATGACCAAATATATCAAAATATAATGAACAGTTTTTGCAATAGCAGAAATTCTGTTGCAGATGTTACATTTTAACCTTTGCTTCTTCTTTTTTTTTTTTAATTCCTGGCAGGACTCGCCGTTTTCAACATGAGTGCAGAGCACAGACAATCTGAGCAAGCTGTACTGAGTTCCTGTGTGCTGACTTGCCCAGCTGCTCCGCACAACTACCTTAAAACTGTACTATCACAGGAGTAATGTTTAACCACTGTGTGGCAATTTTGCACTAACAACGAGGTCAGATACAAAGTTGTTCATTAAAAGAACCAAATTGATTATTTCCTTCCTGTTGTTTACTTGTCACACAGGGCTTTCGGGTTTACTTCCGAACCTGAGCTAGCACAATGACCTTATCTTGCAAGGGAGCTGATTGTGTAACCATTGCCCTCCAGTTATCGCTGTACCATGGCCAAAGTTAATAGCCGCTTCCCTTTTTTCCCCCTGGAATCGACACTAGCTGCAGGCCATTTGTCAGGCAGTATTTAAACCAGCAGTCTGTTTATGAAATTAGATACTGATTCAAATGAATAGGTATACCTCTGAGAAAGCAATGGCAGAAGTAACTCTGAATTGCTTGTTTGGACATGATTGCACACTGAGCATGCTAGATGTTAGTGTTAATTCCATAAAAAGGAAACTCGTGGAAATTCTGCAGTAAACACAGTTTAAATGATCCACAAACTGTGAACTGCAGCAGTATATAAGACATTTACTGTACTATATATTTCCTATGTATGATGCCCATGTATAAGTGGAGAGAGCTGTATTGTGTAGTTCACCATACATATTCTTTGTAGTGCAAACAACCACACCTTTTTGTGCAGGTCATTTAGTGTTAATCATACCTGGAGCATACTCACAAATAACTTCTTTCTGCTCCAGTGATTTGTGTGCGGTTTTCCGTGTGTGTGCGTGCGTGCGTGCGTGCGTGCGTGTGTGTGTGCGTGTGTGTGTGTGTGTGTGTGTGCGTGTGCGTGTGCGTGTGTGTGTGTGTGTGTGTGTGTGCGTGTGTGTGTGTGTGTGGGTGGGGGTCCTCTCATGGTCCTCTCCTATGTTTGTACAACAGACTAAATTCTTGTTTGTCGTCTATAACAGATCTTCAGAGTGCCTTCAGGAGAGGTGAAATCATCCCTAGGAGGTATTTTGTAATATTTCATAAGTCCAGGGATAATAAATATCTGTCACATTGTTAGGTTTCACAGACGCCTGTGTGAGTGTGTGTGCACCTGAAATTTAATCCTGCAAAAAACAGGGTCCAAATATGTAAGAACAAGGCTAGAAAAGGAGAGCTATGAAAAGGTAAGTGCTAACATAGTGAAATATTCACAATGAATCCAAACCAAATTTTAGATGTATTAAAATGTGACAAACGTAGACCTGATGCAAACAGAAACAAATGAGTCCAGGGCAGCATTAATTTATACAATAAATGAAAAGAAATTTGCAAACTACACAACTCAATGTCCTTGTGCACATCTGGACTGTGAGTGCATTACATAACTTTAAAGGGAAGCTTGGCCAAGTTGTTTTTTTCCCATGTTTTGTGGACAGAGGCCAAAAACTTTGCAATTAAATCATGTATAAACTGACCCTGCATTATTACAAATGTATTTACACTTAAACACATGATAGGTTTTGTTACATCTAAACATGCATTTAAAAACGGTTTGCTTAATAAGGTTTTTGAAATCCCTGATCACTTTTTTCTCAGCTTGGTTGCTGAATTATAGAACTGATCCCTTGTTATGATGTCTTTGCAGTTTGCCAGATTACTCCAAACTGACTAAGCAAGCTATGACTTAGTGAAGTTGGAACACCAACCATATTCATATGTATTTTATTTGGCAATGTCTTCCTTATATCTAAGAATTAAATCAAGTGCAAGTGTTTGTACTACTCACATATCCAGAGTGTGCTGTTGTGGTTAGTTCATGACTCATCGGAATTTATTTGACCGTGGGATGATAAAAAGAAACACGTTAAAGGTTTTGTAAAATAAAAAATGTTTTAAAAAAGGAGAAAAAAATACTTCACACAAACTTTCAAACAGTCATTTCCAAGAGTTTTGGTGAGCAACAACAGTGTCAAGCAGTGCTGAGTCAACCTCCTTGGCAACATACACGAGACCCAAAAATGAGCATGTGTAAAAGGATTCGGGTGTTTACATGACTGTTCTTTCACTCATGAGAAATCCGGACCGTAAGTTCCATGACATGCATGACATGTTTTATATATGACTCAGAGAATATGCTGAGCTGGTTCATTTGACCATCACAGCTGTATTCTTAACAAAGAGTTCTCCTAGCCATTTCTCATGATTTTCTGTTTTTGTTTAATGTTTTGGGTTTTTTTAATCAGAATATTTTGTTAATCCCAGAAGGGGGATTCTTTTCCTGCTGTTGTTTGTGTTGCAGATGCTCTCTTAAAATGTGAATATGAAGGAAAGAAACTCTAAATAAGAAATGTCAAGCAAAGCTGACATTCCAAGTAAATAATATTATTTGAAGTATAGACATGATATTACAAGTGAAAATATTCCACGTGTCATAACGAAAAGTCATAAAATCTGATGGCCATAGGAATGATCTCCTGTGGAGTTCTGTGGTGTGAGTGGTTTTGTAATATTCGTGATGATTTCCAGGATACTATGTGTTATATGTTACATGTATTTCAGAGGCACTTTAACCCTTTAGATTACTCTTCTTACAAATCATTTGAAAAGTTGTAGGCTTGTGCTGTCACTTTTAAAGAGCTGTAAATGTCATAGACATGATGCATATGCCATCTGCAGTATATAGAAGATCAGTGATCATGGCCACGTTATTGATAGGAGATTTGTTTATGTGCCAAATGCTGACTAATCCCAAGTGTAATGCATTCACTACAAATGAGCACCTCATTAATATTTGTCACATGTGTCTCAAAGAAACTGTGTCAGCACATCTTGAGTGCAAATGCATGGCAGCTTGTAAATCTCATGCCTTTAGAGACTAATAATAACAAATTTATCTCTGGCGATTGCTTTTCATGGCCCTGTGTGATGTAAACCACACCAAAAGCTGTCATTAATGGCATTTTTTTTTTCATGGCAGAGCCAAAGTGGGGAACTTGAAAGCGCCTCATTATTCAATATTTACACATGGCTCTTTGTATTGCACTCCACAGAAGCTTTCCATTTAAGCTTGAAATTCATCTGAAAGTTAGCCCGTGCCTCTCATCTTGTGGGAACCGCCGTAATAATGAATCTTGCGCTATTGGTAACCGCTTTTTGTAGTGACTGGTAGTTTCTTTTGAAATTCTGGGCGGGATGAAGCCCTCTTAGTGATTAACACATTTCAAAGTCTGCATACCAAATCTACAAATAGATTTCTGGTTTCAAAAGAAATTATGGAGAATTCAAACAATTCATTGCAGAATAGGACCTCCAGGGGCATGAACGATGTGGAATAAGTCATCGCATTAACCTAAAATGTGACTGACACCAGCATCAGGGCTCGAGGGAAGGCAATGTCCACACTTTGATCTCAAAAATGACTGCATTCATTTCTGCTTCTTAAACGGATGATGCCTATTTAGCTTAATTAAATAGAGACTGGTGTCAAATACTGCATGGCACTGGTGCCCTGATGCAATAGTCTCTTTCAAATGATAGTTTTGGTGCCTATTCAAACTCAAAGCTCCCAAACATGACATAAACTGTGGTGTCCTGGTTGACAGCCTTGCAAGTTATGCCATGGCTGTGCTAATATTACCTAATTGCTTCAATGAATCAATGCACCAGAACCAAATGACACGTTTTCAGTATCTCTGGAATAATAACAGCTTTGATATTTAACATTATTAAGCACAGTCAGAATGAGAAAAACATTATAACAACCCGATTAATTCCAAATTATTTGAACACAATAATTCAATTCAATTCAATTCAATTTTATTTATATAGCGCCAAATCACAACAAAAGTCGCCTCAAGGCGCTTCATAGATACAGAGAAAAACCCAACAATCATATGACCCCCTATGAGCAAGCACTTTGGCGACAGTGGGAAGGAAAAACTCCCTTTTAACAGGAAGAAACCTCCGGCAGAACCAGGCTCAGGGAGGGGCGGCCATCTGCTGCGACCGGTTGGGGTGAGAGAAGGAAGACAGGATAAAGACATGCTGTGGAAGAGAGACAGAGATTAATAACAGATATGATTCAATGCAGAGAGGTCTATTAACACATAGTGAGTGAGAAAGGTGACTGGAAAGGAAAAACTCAATGCATCATGGGAATCCCCCGGCAGCCTACATCTATTGCAGCATAACTAAGGGAGGATTCAGGGTCACCTGGTCCAGCCCTAACTATATGCTTTAGTTAAATAGCAAAGACTATCTGCTAAACATGTTCAGTTCTCCATTATTATGCACATTTGGATTTTCTGCCCTTTGTGCATTTGAACACAAATAGAAAAGTCAAAGGTCATACCCTAAGTAACATGTACAAAACATTAAATCAATTTACAAAATACTGTAGCACTCACAAAACTTAGTACGTGTGTTCCTGTCTATAAACCTGTTTTTCTGCCTGACCTGTCCCAAATGATAAAAAATAATGAGTCCTTCCAATCCTGTAAATGTGCTCAAAATATTTTGCATGCTGAGAGCACATCCTGTGAAAAAGAATATTATGTCTGGTGCTAAATTTTCATTAGCACAATAGTAACGGGCAGCACAGCACCAATATAATAACACAGTAAGGGGGGGATATAAACCTGTCACACCACCTAAAATGGATGGGCCCAGGCCAGAGGGGGCTAAACCGAACCTAAATCAATTTGAGTGAGGACACTAGAGGAGTGGAGGAAAGCTTGCAGGGGGTTGTACAAGTGTATACCCTCGGACTTGGGTAAGGAGTGTTGATGTCTGTTGAAGTTCCCGATGCGAGGGTGTCAGTGAGGCCCGAGAAAGGCTCCAGGCTCAATCTCTCTCCCTCCCGCCCCTTTACAGATCCTCTTCTGGCTCCAGTCGGACTCTGGCTCTGATTAATAGCCACCGGAGGTGTCCAGAGATGGCTGATAAGGGACCCCTATCCTCCCTCCTCCTCTGGAACAGAAGGGCTCGTAACAAGCTAGCTCCCTCTCTTTCCTTTCCTTGGGCACTCAGGGAAGCCAATTAACCAAGTCTTAAAACTCAGGAGCGGTGACAACCAGTCTGGGCCTCTGGCAGAAGGCCACAGTGTGACAGTGGTGTTCACTCAGGGGACACTGCATCCAAAGCATTGGGTCAAAGGGTAGTATGTCTCTCTCAGGGACACAGCACTGCATTTCTAAGCTAATTAGTTAATCAATTTGTTTACACGATAAGCAATCCTCATTAATGCAGCCAAAGCATAATCATTTCCCAAACAATTTAACAACCGCAACTAACCCCTCCAACCCCCCACCCCCACCTTGCAGAGATTCTTTTCCCAGGCCCATCGAGAGAACAGAAACAAGAAAAAAGGGAATTGCTAAAAGGGGGGTGGGGGGGTGGTGGTGGTGGGGGGGTCCTCTGTTCCAGACAAGAACACAAGCTTATCCCAGCAGCCCGTTTCTCTATTTTTTAACTTGATGGCCAACCTTACAGGTGATCAAAGGACTGGACCCTAGGAAGGGGCTTAGGGCACAGCAGTGCAGTGAAAGGGATTGCTTCCCAGTGATTTGTAAGTAGGAAAAGACTTTTGACATGAAAGACAGCTTAAACAGCAGAGGAATAATAATAAACCAGCTGTAAAATGCTTCTTGTTGCAGCTGAATTGATGCAGAGGGTGGCTCCCACAACTATTTTTCTTTTGCTTTTTTTTGTGGGTGTCTGGCATTTCCTACCGAGCTATTTCTACAGTCACATGCACACAACAAAAGGCTACATCTGAAGGGGTGGGGTGCCTGGGGTCTTAGGGGTAAAAAGATGCTTTGTGCTGGGGATATTGTAAAATCAGACGAGTCACAATTCTTTTCGCTCAGGCTATGTTTGAATTTTGGCTGTAGTCTTTGCCCTTACTTTAGTGCACTTTGTTGAAAGATTAGTCCGAAAATTTACTTTTAATGTATCAGTTGATTGTAAGTGAAAGAGAGACTCTTTAAATGTAACAGATGTTACCCACATGTGCACACTCTTTTATCACGCTTGAAAATATCAAGGGTTGTTGCTATTTAGCTCCGTCCCCTGTGTCATCATTACTTCACGTCTTCATAAATGGAATAGTCTAAACACTACCGAAAATCCAACACTTTCTTTGCTTGTGGGCTCAGCTTTACGATTTAAAATGGGTCGATTATACAGTCGTGAAAAAGAAAATTTTCACAGGATTCAGTAGAATATGAAAACCTAAGTACACACTTCGTGCTTCCGTAGGAATTTGGTGCCGCTAATTAAATGGATTGATAAATTGATCATCCACAAGTGGGATCACCTCTATCAAAGCAGATGTTTTAGTAGTTGGCTGGTTTGGAGCATTCAGCTATATGTTAACACAATGTTAGCACAATGCCACAGTCTTTGCAGAAGTGGAGGTCCCAGAAATGTACCCCAAGGTCGGACTGTGCAACACTCTGAGAAAAACCCCCACAAAACATCATCTCAGACTTTACAGGCCTCAGTTTGCATTTTAAATGATAAAGTTCATGACAGAAAAAGACTGAACGAGTATGGCTTGTTTGGAAAGGTTCTCTCTAATAAGAACCTGGCAGCACAGCTTAGGCTTGCAAAGTTTAATCTGGAAAAAAAAAATCACAAGACTTCAGGAATAATGTCCTTTGAATGAACAAGACCAAAGTGGAGATGTTTGGCCATGATGCACAACGATATATGGTCATAGAAAATATCTCATACCAACTGGTTGTACAGTGGAGGGCTGTCTGATATCTACAGCTTGGCCCAAACTGGATCATCTAACAGGACAGTGAGAGTGAGCACAGCAACACTCCCACAACAGGATGGTTGAAAAATCAAGGTGATGTAGAGACTCCAAAATCCAGACCTGACCTTGATGCAATTCTGTGGTGGGATCTTAAGACGCCTGTACAAAAACACAATCTACACAGATGTCTTAATGAAAAATAGAGTCTGTTTGTTTTCTTAGAAAGAGCAGGAATAAGCCTATAGGTTGCTACTAACTTTGAGAACTTTGTGAGTCACTTTCGTTTGTTTCTGAAGATTAGTCAGAAAGATAAAAAATTTATCTCTACCTTTATGCCACATGAATGCTTTAGGAAGTCAAAACATCATACACTGTTTGCATTGTTGGCTTTAAAAAAGAACGGCTGAAATCAAATAGCTCTGATATCTGGTGGAACAGAGCTGGAAGGACTTTACCTCCTCTGTGACAGGCCCTGAAAAGTTCCTGTTAGTCCTGGAAAGCCTCACAGCAGACTGCAGTGGCACATGTGACATGTTAGTGTATTTCATGACAGAGATTTAGGCTGATGCCTTAGCCACTGGCTATGTTCAAAAGCAATGCAGGACAGCAAGGAGTGAAAAAAAAGAAAGGAGCAAGGATAAACTTCCTGTGGGAGGAATGTAGCTGCTACCCATCACAGTCGGAATCTGTGGGGTCACATACCAGGAGAATGGTAAATATTTAACATTTAATTTCCTTGCTGTAAGGTAGACTGGACACAGAGCACAGCCAAAGGTCCATATTACAGAAGGCCTGAAACACGTAGGTGAAGCTCATGGGGGAAAAGTGGTATAAATTGAAGAGAGGTTGTTAAAATATTTAGGCAACATTCCCAGCTTCTCTCGACTATAAGCCTACAGTGTCAATATTGATCTTATTTTTAATAATACATGTTGAGAAAAGGCTCTCTGCTATGTAAAGGGATATTGTTTTTTAATATAGCGAATGTAAATACTGAAAAACTGTGGTAATTTTTAGTGCTGAAGTTCCCAACATACTTTGCACTGATTTTATTGCTCAACCTTAAAATTAATCTTACTGTAAAGTGAATTTTAAAATTAACAGAGCGAAAAGAAAAACAAACTGGGCTCTTATCCAGCCTTTCCAAGTACTAGGATTCCAAGATGGCTCCCATGCATATGTTCTCTCCAGCTTTACTACCCGCCTTGCCTTACTTTATGAAGAGCCTATTGTGCTCTAACCTAGTTTCCTAACAGATGATTCATAGTGTGTCAGGGCTACATCTGAAGTGTACACAGCAGAGAGAGACGGTCAAATGACAGACTTGTCCGTATCCTCGTTGAGACAAAAGGAAAGCTAAGAACCCTGGCCTGAAGGCAGAGAAGAGTGAGATCAGTTTTTTTCCCTAGTCATCTGGCAGGAATTCTTTTAATATCAGGTGCTGCAATGATATCAATATCAGCAAGGCAGGCTTCAAAGCTTGCATTTAGCTTTGTTTATACTCACTTTAACCCATTCCGCTGAGGTATGTGTATGTTTAGTCTGCGCATTTTTGGAAAGGATCTTCCTGTATGTTGTCAAAGAATTAAAGTTTTTATGGGAAGTACAATAAGCACAGTGACAGAAGTTGAACTGGGGAGATTAAAAAAAACCACCTTTTTCTAGAATTTTTGCTCTTCTTGAGTATCAGCAATTACTTACAGCTATCTACTGCCAGAAGTGCAAAGTCAGGAAAGCCCCTTACAGAGATGACACATTGCTGGTGTTTCAGTGATTCACAAAGATGGCACAACAATATTCCCAAAACAGTCCACAAAATTGAGGATTAGGATAGGCCTCAGTTACACAGGCTTACAGACTGCTCAGCAACCAATTCAATTCATTTTTATTTATACAGCACCAAATCACAACAATACTTCCCTCAAGGCGCTTTATAATGTAAGTCCCTACAATAATAAAAAGAAAACAGAGAAAACCCCAACAATCACATGACCCCCTATGAGCAACCACTTTGGCGATAGTGGGAAGGAAAAAAAATCCCTTTTGACAGGAAGAAAACCTCCAGCAAAACCAGGGTCAGTAAAGGGGGGGCCATCTGCCATGACCGGTTGGGGTGAGAGGAGAAAGACAGGATCTCCCAGCAGCCTACACCTATTGCAGCATCCAGGTGGATCAGGTGACAGGAAAGTTTTTTCATCTTAAAATTGGAGAGGTGTCTGTTTCCTGAATCCAACTTGAAAACTGGCAAAGAGGTGGCAAAGTTTTATTCATTTACTGAGTCAGTTCTGACAATTGTTTATTTTAATAAAATGTTTGGGAGTTATCCTGCAACATAACACCATACTGGAACAGACCAGAAAGGATGTTCCGCTCTGGACCCAGTGTGCTGCCAGTGAGCAAACTGAACAGTCATGGAAGTGAGAGGAAGAAGGAATGACTGTGTCTGGACTCTCTCAAAGATATCCCTCCAGACTGTTTAGTTGACTCACTGGATGATGCAGGCTACAACATAGTTTTGTTTTACTTCCAGGAAGTGGAGCACTGGGGTTGCCTTGAAATTACTAAGAGAACCATCATCGTACTCCTGTCATGGAAATGGTGAAAACACACGCTGACTCCTCACAGCCGTCTGCATCGTGCACCAAAAACGTGAAACATCTGGACCTTATTTTCGAATGGGGCTTATTTAGAAAATGTAGTCGGTTACTTTGGCACAGTGACTTTCTATAAATATTTAGCTGTTATGAGCATTCGGGGAAAAAAAACTTTTTAATAGAGTAGGGATTCTGAATGTGCCAACATTGCAGGTGCTTGGGAGCAATTTCCAAAGCGTAGTAGTAGCCAATAGGCCGTAGGAGGGCTCCAAATTTAGCTAAAAGCACTGAAACATTCCAAGATAAATATCTTAATTGACAAGACTTTAATCATGAAAACAAAATGCCCTCTAGCTATTGGAAAATAGTAGTAGATTTCAATTTCTTCAGTTCTGATGGGAACAATGGAATTGTGAGTGAGCGCTCCCTCCTAGAGCGAGTGTAAAGTTTCTTGAATGCATTTTGTTTTAGTTTCCCTCCTTTTAGCGCATAATGAGACACAGTCTGTTCTGCATCTTGTCCATCCAGCTCCACACGCCAAACTGTGTCAAGTTTGTGAAAAAGGCACAAGAGGTCTGTGAAGAATAAAAAAGCTGCAGGACTATTTTGTTTTCATTTATTTATTTAAACCACATAGCCATGCGTGCAGTACTACTTTTGTTTTATTTGTATTCACCATCATTACTTCTATATACATATTTTATTCCATTTGATTAA
Organism: Haplochromis burtoni; assembly: GCF_018398535.1. Classification (NCBI taxonomy): domain Eukaryota; kingdom Metazoa; phylum Chordata; class Actinopteri; order Cichliformes; family Cichlidae; genus Haplochromis; species Haplochromis burtoni. The sequence continues at coordinate 1,400,631 of NW_024582434.1, forward strand.
CTCAGTTTTCCCACAGGTTATTGTACTAACATTCAGACTGTATTCAACCTTATATTCTGAATTATTATTTTTGTTTAGTTTCTCATCTAATCAGTTATATTACAATTATTTTCCCTTTAAATCCCTTTTAGCTACATTTGTGTTACATATGTATAAATGAAAGCAACTTAATGACTTAGCATTGCTCCCGGGATGGCAACTTGGGATGTTTCCTGCACACATTTGTGGTATCCCAATGTTATCAGCTTGTCTATCATCACATTAAATCACTTGAAAGTATGGAAAGTCACTGACAAATAAAGTACCCTGTGAAGCACTGTTAGCATGCTGAAATTAGCTGTTAGTTCAAAGCAGCACCGTACGGAGAGCTAATTACAACCTCATAGAGTTGCTAGCCTCACTGTAGGCTTAAGCAGAATTCGCAGTATTATATTTGTGCATGTATGGGTACGTCTTGGCTTTTTTGTTTTATTTGGGATGTTTTGGCTGAATGACTGAAAACTTGTTCCAATGTTTAACACTGAGGTCTTTTTCAATATATTCAAAGCAAAAAAATACAAGAGGCAAAGAAAGAAGAACTGGGAAGTTTCAGGCAGATGCAGCCTCAAACTCATTTATGAAAAACAATTTGTGCTGAACTGGGATTGGTCACCCACACTTGTGCAATTGTACATCAGAGGCATCCTGTTTATGTGACCATGGTTGCTCTGTGGGGATTGGATCAGGCTGCATCTCAGTGCTGCAGCCTAACAGCTGGGAATGGCCTCTCAGTCTGACAAGACATGCCGTTCCTATGACAAATACCCGTAGAGCAACAGTAACATGTGTCTCCCACTCCTGCAAGTCAAACCCCCATCATCCCATCTTAGACACCCCCCTCCAACACACACACAAAGCTACACAGCGCAGTGTACTTAATGAATAGCACGCTTGGGGCTGCAGGGGTTTTTGCCGGAACAGCGAGAGAGAAAAAAAATAGCCCCCAGTGACCTCCGAGGGCCATCTGAGATAATAAATCCATGACCCTGAGTTCCGGAGTGCTTTGGGCAAGGTTGGGGTGGCAAATTTCCCACTTCCACAATATCATATGTTAACGGTAATTCCTTTTAACCAATGTGTAATGGCACAGGAATGTCTTCTCCCCAGCCTCATCTAGGCCTGGTGGAATCTGTTGAAAATGTGTGACAGCTGTGAAAGTTGGCTAGCTCCAGCCTGTGAATGTATAAGATTTGGATGCGATTCAGGACCGAGGGGTGCAGGGTGAGGTGCGCTGAGGGAAGGAGGTAAGTGACGGTGGAGAGACTTGTTGTTATGGTGAAGTTCACTTGCCTGGCTACCGTCTCTCTGTGTTTTGCTCCTCCTTTTCTTTGACTTTTCTTTGCTCCAGTGTAACCTTGTTCTTTTTTTTCATCCATGACTTTGAAGAGAACCAACTAAAAAGGGAGACAGAGTGGATAGATGCCACGACAATATTTAATAAAGCAGGATGTCATCACTTTAATCTAAATATACTGTGTTGCCAAACAACACAATTCTATGTATCTGTTCTTGCTTTTGCAACAACAGCTATATAGGGGTCAGATAAAAATTGAGGGGCAGATGGCAGTGAAGTGGTGACTGGGGCCACTGCACCAGCCCCGCCCACTACCCTCTGGGTAATGCACCTGCCTCCCAAGGCCCTGTGTGTGTGGTGATATGTTGTGAACTGTAACGACTAGGGTGTTATTATAAAGGAGGGTCGGTGCACGAAGTACAGCCAACAAAGCCACATGAATGGCCTTAGGCACTGTGACCTACGCAACAAATGTTGCAGACAGCGTTGTCTGTGTCAAGCTTTGACAAGCGTAACCACACCTGAGACTGCTTTCAGCCTGCTACCACTGCCATTGGCTTGTGTGTTTGTTGCTCCTCAGCATGTTGCAGGAGTGCTGTCACACGTTGTCACTCTCATCCAACCCAGATGTACTTTGGCACCATAAGTTGGCACCAAATATTTTACTGAGAATGGGCACTCAGTAGGACGGTCAGTATCCTACAAAGTATCAATATTAAAAAGTATCAGGTTAAAGGTCCTTTTTATAGCTGAAATATATTTCCTGTTGGTTTAAGTGGGGTAATTTAAATAAAGAGGGGATATAAAATGTATTCATTACACTTTTATGCATATACTCCACTATGCCAATTGTTCATTTTGTTATTGGATAACACTTCAATCAAAGGTTTCAAATACAGTTTGTCAAATGTTTGGGTGGATGTGTAAAATGTGTTACTGAATCTGCATGTGTATATAAAGCCTAGTGGATTAAGAAGGCAGTGCACACAATAGATCAACTGCCATAGGTACAGAGTTTAGCTACCTAACAGGGTGTCTTTGAAAAAAGCATTACCTTAGTTTTCAGTTGCTTTCTAAAAGACCACAAAACACATAACTTCCAAGATTTTTCACAGTTTCGCACACTGGTTCACAAGCAGTTTAAATAATGATGACAGAAACTAACTGTTCCAATGGACAAGGTTGTTGAGACAAGTTCTTCATCATCATTCTAGAAGGAATCCTGAAAATATGCTAACATGCTCAGAGGCTTAATTTGAAAATAATATCAAAATGTTTTAGTTTGGAATTTAGTTTAGGCTTTGTATATCCTTAAGCAAAATCCCATAAATTGATTGCAATGGGAGGGTCTGGAAGGCATTTCATAGGTCACCTTTGATAGCAGAAATTTAAATGCTTTTCCAGTTGTTGCAAATTCTCAAGCTTGTCAACAGACAGCTGTTACCATCTGCACATTTGGAAAGAGGAAAAGCTCTGGGAGGAAAGAGGCGGGGGAGGGAGGGGGAAGTGTTGCTGGATCTTTGCAGATTCCACAGTGATTAGGAGCAACTTCTCGTAATGTCTTTGAAAGCGTTCTTGAGGATTACTAATTGGATTAAATAGAGCCAATGACATATATTGCACGTTTCAGCACTGTTACCATGTAATCTGACTGTTTATGGACCTCATTTTTTTAGGATTTTGAAACACCATGTTACAGTCAACACCAATAACTTATAGCTGTCAGATGAAGTTTGGGAGGCAGTAGGTACAAAGTGCTGTTGTGATTTTGTCATGTTGTTTTTTCATAGGTTGTCTGTCACCCAAACAACATTGGTCATGGTCATTTACAAACCTTTTCTGTGGTTTTGTTCATCAAGATTTAGGTATCTTTAGTGTACTGGAAGTAAATCAGAATATATACAGAATATAGACATGCAAATGATATACAGGCTGAGATGCACTGGATAATTACAAGTTCATGGTTCTTGCATAGACACTAAGAATTTACAATAGCTAGTGTTTTTCCTGTTTGTTCACCACATGTAAATGGAAGAAACCAACTGCAACAATTGTCAATGGATTTCTGGGATGTGGCACTGGTGAGGCGCTCTGCCACCCCTGCCCTACTGTCGTAATCAGCCCAAGAGGCAGGATTTGGGGGCTGTAGCATCAGATAGTATTTCTCCTGGGCCAAAAGGCAAGGCCAAGACAGAGAAGTCTTTGTTGCACCCCTCTAAGAACAGCTTTCACTTTGCAATTGTGAAAGTAATTCCCAAGCTGTGCCTCATGAGCCCCCAACCCCACTCTGCTAAAATTGCAACCTGGAATCGGAAAGACCTTTCAGCCATGGTTGCCTGGTTGTCAGTTCTCAGTGAGTGCACAGTGCAGAGATAGTGTTGCATTACTAGAGAAGCTGAAGTTTCAATGCAGGGAAACTGTGGAAAAAGTTGTTAAATGGAGGTTCGGTTGCCAGATTAAACACCAAACACCTGTTTGATTACTCAAGTGAAGATTAGATAAAACACAGACTTATAAATCCTATGTGAAGTCTGGGAGAACTATTAAAAACACGCTGAGGCTCCTCTGCAGGAAAACACAAGCATCAAGCACTTTAAAATGAAATGATCAACACATTGTCGTTGTCAGCAAGAAGAATACTTTTATCTGAGAAGAATCTCAGATAAAGGTAAAAAAAAAAAAAAAAAACATTTGACTATTTCATGAAAAATCTTAGCTCATTTTGACCTTGGTGGTAGGAACGCATTTCAAAAAAGTTGGAACAGGGGCAACAAAAGACTGGAAAACTAAGTGGTATTGAACAGAAACAGGTGGAGGAACATTTTGCAACTGATTAGGTTATTTGGCGCCAGTAACATGTTTTGGTATAAAAAGACCATGTTGGAGTGGAAGAGTTTCTCTGAAGTGCAGATAGGCAGAGGCTCAGCAACCTGCAAAACATGTGTTTACAAATTGTGGAAAAATTTTAGAATAATGTAAAATTGTGAAGAATTGGAATATGTCATCATCTACAGTACATATTATCATTATACATAAAGATATGTTTAAAGATTTGCTCACAGAGTTTTCTCAAGATTCTCTAAATCTTGTATCATGGAAATAAACTGCATGTGTTCAGAAAACAACTGCAACATAATCAAACAAAAATACCACAAAGAACATCAAGGACAGGAGCTAGTTTAGTTAGCTCCGTGGTTGAGTGGGAGGCAATACACCACACGGCCAGAATGCAGTCTGACCTGTGGTCCTTTGCTGTGTGGCTTCCAATTCTCTCTCTGCCCAATTTCCTGTCTGTCTTCACTGCTCTGATATCAAATAATAATAGGATAAAATGCCCAAAAAACTACTTTAAAACAAGAAGACCCAGGACTGTTGAGTAGCCAGAATCCTCAATCAAACAAGAATGGGAGAAAGTTCTTCTTCTTAATCTTTAAATGTGCTAAATATGCTATACTTTATACAACTCCAATGATTGTACTGCTGTCTTTCTTGGCCATGACGCTCTTCTAATTGAGATTTTAACAAGCAGATTATACAGCCCTACATATACAATGACTTTATGAATTAACTACTCCTTTTAGTCAGTTGTATAGTATTATGTAATATGTTCCAGACAGTACAGGACTGCGTGCAATCTTAAAACGTGTTTAGGACAAGGTGTAACCAGCTGACCAGCACTCATTCAGTGTTCCACATATAATCATGACAAGAACCATGTGTACCAGTTTATCATGAAAGAGGTGTCGTATATCTTTCCACAGTTTACAAGAACAGCAGAAACTGGTTTTTGCAATCATCTTCCACCGTTAATCAAGCTAGTCATTAGTGTGATTCACACACAGTAGGATGGGTAGAACAATGAAAACTCTTCTGGCTCTGGTTTTGAAATCTTTTCAGCAGAACAAGCAGATTATCACACAATAGTCAAGATGTGAACAGTAAAATTTCAACAATAACAGAAGTGGGAATGTATACCAAGCATTTTTTTAAAATATCAGTTCAATTCAGTTTTATTTATATAGCGCCAAATCACAATAACAGTCGTCTCAAGGTGCTTAATATTGTAAGATAAGGACCCTACAATAATACAGAGAAACATCAACAATAAGAAAAAACCCCATGAGCACATTGGCAAAAGTAGGAAAGACAAACTCCCTTTTAACAAGAAGAAACCTCCGGTAGAACCAGGCTTAGGGAGGGGCATCCATCTGCCATGACCAGTTGGGGGTAAGAGGACGGGAAAATGACAAAAGACATGCTGTGGAAGAGGGCTGGAGATTAATAATAACTAATGATTAAATGCAAAGTGGTGTTTAAACACACAGTGAGTTAAAAAGGGTGAGAGAAGGAAAAACACTCAATGCATCATGGGAAGCAGCCCAAGTCTGCTGAAGTATAACTAAGAGTGGATTCAGGGTCACCTGATCCACTCCTAACTATAAGCCTAAGACTATAAGGAAAGTCTTAAGCCTAATCTTAAAAGTAGACAGGTTGTCTGTCTCCCGAATCCAAGCTAGGAGCTGGTTCCACAGCAGAGGGGCCTGAAAGCTGAAGGCCCCTCTGCCCTGTAGCATCTCAGAGAACATTAAATCAATATGGCGGCAATTTGTAGAAACCATCCTACAGTATTGAGAGGTTTTGATGTTCAGAACTCCATTGGTATACTTTACATCCACCGAACTCTTTCATACATCTCTTGCATTGTGTTCCAGGTGTACTGCCATGCATTCACCTGCCTCCTCTTAATTTCAAGCAATATTAGTTTTTGCAAATTTTATAATACTGTTAATAAATGCCATTCATCGCTACACTTACATGTAACCCTAACAGAGGTTGTAACAGGTTACTATATTTTGGGCCTAATTTGTTATGTGAGAATGCTACATGGTGCAGCTTTAAAAGCAAAGTCTGTGTGGTTCACATTTTTCAGAAGCCTCAGTCAAACTGACGAGAGGGCAAACCTGAAGACAAAGTTTCTGTATTTGTCAATTTAATGTGACCCACCAAGAAGTCTTATCATTCAGCACTAATCCATCCACAGTGTATTCCCCCACTTCCTACACAGGATGCATTCCTGGCTCACCACACCCAAGATCATTGAAATGAAAATTCCTGTGTCTACGCCAAAAGGATCCAGTTGCCACAGATCCTTTTATGGCACATCACCTGATTCCATGGCCAACGGAGGTTAGAATGCAGCTTTGCCAATGCTTAGAAGTGTATGAAACATGGATGCAGTATGTGGGGCAATAGTGGTTCAAACCCCATCTGTTGAACACATGATACCTTGACCCCTTTATTCAGATGTAAAAGGTACAGAGCTCCCCATTTCAAAGTATTCTGCGTGCTTCTGTCTACATTCCTGTATGATTTGTCTGACTACTGAAGAAAGAGAAAAAGTCTCATCATAAAAACAAGTTGTTTAGGACATACCAAACATTTGTGCCCTAGGGTCTATAACTTGATGATCGGGGCATGCGTAAAATGCAAAACCCTTACTCGATTTAAATTTTGTGGATCTCATGTTCATGTTCAATGTCTCCTGCACCTCTGGACAATTTTCAACACAGCAACTATTTTTAACTCTCTCAGTGAAGTCCCGTTGCCTTGAACTTTTACATCTGCACTGGATACTATCCAGTATGTCAGAAAGGCGTTCCTTCAACATTTTAATCTCCAGGAAGTGTAAGAAACTGCTGAGAGAAAACTTTGGCAAGTGGCCTGTTTGGTGAGTGAAGATAATTTGCGCAGCCAAAAAACTCGCTGCACTCTGTGCAGGCACGAGACGGAAAGCTGACATGCAACAGTTTTCTCTGAATGCTCTGCCTCAGATACCTCAGGCCCATCTAATGGAACTTGGCACTGACATTGTCAATCTAGGGGATTAATTCACTATGCATGACCCAGTAAATGTTGACAGAAAATGCTCTTTGACTCCCTCTTAACTCACTGCTGCGAGGTGTGGAAACTGTGGGTTTTTCACCTGAAGACTGAAAAAAAGGCAATGATCCTCCATAAAAATGCATTGTAGTCAGTTTGAAACAGCAAATGATCTTTGCTTTCTATGCAAGTGTCAGATATGTGCTGAGAGAACTGTGCAAGTGGTTCGAATCACTTCCAGAAAAAGCAGCTGCACTGAAAGCTGTCTGGACATGACTGAGAAGATGACCTTGAATGGGAGATTGGCCAAATTTGAATCACGTAAGGCTGTAAACCCATGCTCTGCATCATCAGTTTTCAATGCACACTCCACCAAAAACCTCACTGACAGGTTAAGTGTGACCTGGATTTTTAGAGTAAAAAATATCAAAATTACAGCCAACTCTACAGAGTCACACTTGAGACTTAAGAAAACATCTGTGTATTTTCCACAATAAGCAAAGCTAGAACAAACAGCATTAAAAATACAATTAAATAATTTTGTCTTTCTGGCAAAGTATGAGTTACATTTGATTTTTATCACAGACTGTGAAGGAAAGACGTGGTCCATGTCCTTTCAGATACAGCTCACTTAGAAAGAAGAAAGGCTGTATGTTTTGTGCATCTTCAGCACCACACGGCTCTATTATAGATGCCTTTCTGATCTGGAATCTGATTTGGCCCTGCAGACACAACAATAAAGCAAGTCGACTGGTGCAAGGATCAGTTTGAAAGGGGAAATGGGATGACACACTGTTGCTTTCCCCCTTTTTAAACCTTCATTTGGACCTTTACTTGTTCTCTTCCATTTTTCACATAAGCTTCATATATTCTTTGATAGGCTTTACTTGTGGCCGTTAGAATAATCAAAGGTATGTTCGTTGTAGTGGTTAATAAACTAGACATTTGTCACTTGTTTCACTTTTCATGTTTCTGTTTTTGAAGACAAGCCTAGCTAATGTTTATAAACAAAATTTTGCATATGAATATACAGAAGAAGATGAGGAAAAAGATTTTTGGTTTCTATTTGTAGCCTCTATTTGATGGTCTTTTGGCCCCATCCACGTAAAGAGTGCATGTAGACGGGGAAAGAACACACTGGCTAAAATGCAGTCTTGAAACCACTACTATCATCTGACAATGATTTATCTTTTTATTAGTTTCTTTTGATATATCTGCCTTTACAGTCAGGCTGTAAACAGTGAGTTGTACATGAAACAGGAAGTCTTGGCTCAGATATCAGTTATCAGTTATACAGATATGTCCGGCCAAAACAGGAGTTATTGACTGTTGTCCCCACAAGTGTAACTATCAGAGAAAAGCTGATTGTGTGATTGTTCTTGTATCAACTAACATGTGTCCAAACAGCTGAAAGTTTGGACACATGTTCTTATTTAATGGTTTTTCTTTATTATTTTATGATATTTCTTTACACTGTAGATTGTCATGGAAGGCATTAAAACTATGACTGAACACATATGGAATTATGTAGTAAACAAAAAAGTGTGAAAAAACTTAAAACATGTTTTATGTTTTAGATTCTTCAAAATAGCCACCCTTTGCTTTGATTACTGCTTGTACACTCTTGGCATTCTCTCGATGAGCTTCATCAGCTCGTCAGCTGAAATGGCTTTTCAACAAGGAGTTCCCAGAGATGCTGGGCACTTGTTGGCTCTTTTGCTCCCACTCTGCGGTCCATCTCTTCCCAAACCATCTCGACTGGGTTTAGGTCAGCGGCACTTGGGGACACATTAAAAGTTTCAGCAGTTTTCCAGACTGACTGACCTTCAGTTCTTAAAGTAATGATGGACTGTCATTTCTCTTCACTTAGCTGACTGGTTCTTGCCTTAATATGAATTATAATAGTTGTCAAATAGGGCTGTCCACTTTTTACCAACCTGACTTCAGCCCAACACAACTGATGGTCCCAAACCCATTAAGACGGCAAGAAATTACACAAATTAACCCTGACAAGGCAAACTTGTGAAGTGAAAACTATTTCAGGTGACCACATCATGAAGCTCACTGAGAGAAGGCCAAGGGTTTGCAGCACTGTACTCTACAAACCGGGTCTAGGTGCCCCCGCCCCTGGAGGGGGGAACTGCACCCAGACCCAGGTGGTGTTTCCCTTTTCCCTGCAGTGGGGGGAGGCAGACCGCCCCGACTCCGCAGCAGCAGGAAGGCTCCACACTCCAGACCGCAGTCGGACGGCCAACTCCTCCTCCTAGCCCCCCCGCTCCAGCAGGTCGCAGAGAACGGGGGTGAGAGAAGACTCCAAACCTCCCTCCACCCGCTCATTGTAATGTTGATGCATGTGTGTTCTAAGGTGCATTTAAAACCCAGGAGGGCATGGAGCTACCTGCCAGAGAGCAGCAGGTAAGCGCATGGTCCCTCCTGCTAGCCCTCAATGTCTACGTGTATTTAAAATTGAGAGGTGGGCAACGATGCCAGGGGTGGGGTGTACACCCTGATGGTACTTGGACTCCGTGTATCGTGCCCACCCCCCAAGATCCTATATGTATGTGTAATGAGAGTGTGAGTAATGTGAATGTCTAAGTTGTGGGATAAAATTGAGGCAGAGGCAGCCAGAAGGGGACAGAGGGGGGGGTAGCCTCCTCTGCACCCTGGTGACATACCCCTACTCCAAGGCCCTGCATGTGTGGGTGCTTGTGGTGGAGCGGGAAGAGGGAGGGGGTCAGCTCCCCCGCTGACCCCAGTAGGCATATCCTCTTAATTCCTACAGAACCAGTAAGGGTGTACTTTCACAGGGTTGGATAATGTCAAGTGACTTTTTATAGGACTGTTGAACTTATTTGTCAGTCTATCAGTTTTCCTTGGCAGAGTCTGTCTCGCTCAGTGTTCCTGCTGAGCAGAGTTCTTGCTAAAACAATTGAGACTATGAAATGGAAGATTATGAAATGGTGCAACCACTCTATTATTACATTTTAATGAGGGGTTTTTTTTTCAGTCAAGAAATCAAAAGTTTGGGCACCCTAGATAATTTTCATGATTTTCTTTCATAAATCATTGGTTGTTTGGATCAGCAATCAGCAGATGAACACAATGATATTTGAGAAGTGAAATGAAGTTTATAGGATTTGCAGAAAGTGTCCAATAGTTGCTTAAACTAAATTAGCCAGGTGCATAAATTTGGGCTGCCCAACAGAAAAATTACATCAACATTTAGTAGCTCCTCCTTTTGCAGAAATAACAGCCTTCAAACACTTCCTATAGCTTCCAATGAGAGTCTGGATTCTGGTTGAAGGTATTTACTTTACAAATAAGTAAATACAAAACATCTCCAGTTCAGTCAGGTTTGATGGTTTCTGAGCATGGACAGCCCGCTTTAAGTTAGATTTTCAATAATATTCAGGCCTGGGGACTGAGACGGCTATTCCAGAACGTTGTACTTGTTCCTTTGCATGAATGCCTTAGTAGATTTTGAGCAGTGTTTAGGGTCGTTGTCTTGTTGAAATATGCAGCCCTGGTGCAACTTCAACTTTGTGACTGATTCTTGAGCATTGTTCTCAAGAATCTGCTGATACTGACTGGAATCCATGCGACCCTCAACTTTAACAAGATTCCCAGTACCTGCGCTGGCCACACAGCCCCACAGCATGATGGAACCGCTACCACATTTTTCCGTGGTTAGCAAGTGTTTCTCTTGGAATGCTGTGTTCTGTTTTCGCCATGCATACCGCCTCTTGTTATGTCTAAATAACTCAATTTTAGTTTCATCTGTCCACAGCACCTTATTCCAAAATTAAGCTTGTTTATCCAAATGTGCTTTAGCATACCTCAAACAACTCTGTTTGTGGCATGTGCAGAGAAAAGGCTCCATCTACATTACTGTCCCATACAGCATCTCCTTGTGCAAAGTGCACTTAATAGTTTAACAATGCACAGTGACACCATCTGCAGCAAGATGATGTTGCAGGTCTTTGGAGCTTGTCTATGGGTTGACTATGACTGTTCTCACCATCCTTTGCCTCTGCTTATCTAAGATTTTCCTTGGCCTGTCACTTCCGGCCTTAACTAGAACTGTCCCTGTGGCCTTCCATTTCCTCAATATGTTCCTCACAGTGGAAACTGAGAGCTGAAATCTCTGAGATAGTTTTTTGTATACTTCCCCTAAACCATGATGTTGAACAATCTTTGTTTTCAGGTCATTTGAAATTGCTGATCCAAACAACCAATGATTTATGAAGGAAAATCATGAAAATTATCAGGGGTGCCTAAACTTTTGCATACCACTGTATTAGACATTAATGATAAATATCACCTTTGGTGTCAGTGATAATGAATCAAAAGGGCAGCTCTCCCGAAAACACTGGTTTTACAAAGAGATAAGAAAAAGAGAAAATTCCTCCTCTTCACAGTAGCTTCAACAGAGAGACTGCAGTCACAATAAAAGTTGTGATTAAGCTGTGAGTAACTTGTATTTTCTAACCCACAGCTGGATACAGCGAGTTCAGACTTGCTCTCAGAGAGAATTCAAGGCCACTCTCAGAAATGTGGGAGTAGATTATATCTGTATATAAAGTGTATCTATAGAAAAATAAGGGGTGGGATAAAATTGCCATAGATATTGGCTAAATAAACACACAATGTTTAAGTTTATTTTTCTTCCAGGTCTATCTTTCCCAGGATGTACCACCATATATGTTTTTCATCCTCTTTCTTCCTCTTGTTTCTGAGGGTTAAGTAAAAGATGCTTTCATCTCCCCCGTCATCGTATGGCAATGAATGCGCTTGCATGGAAATGCATCGTATCTGATTTCAGCTTACAGATCCTGATGAGCAAAAAAGCATGTTCCAAATCTTGATTTAAAACAAGTGCGCTGCTAAAAGCATGGAGGAAATCACTAATGAAAACTTGGCATAAGGTAACCACCAATATATCACCCTCTCATAAATGTTACATGAGCTTTTAATTTACAACATTAAAACATGCTACGACTGCATTACTATTTACCTTTCCATATCCGATAGCCCCGGACGGTTGCCATGGGGTTTCAGTCATATCCAATCCCGGCCCCTTTGGCACACACTCTTATCTCTGTTTAAATATCCGGTTACTTCCCCCTCTGGTCCAGACACACAGAGACATGTCATTAAGAGCAGTATCTCTCCCCAGCCCAGGCTTCCTTCCTGTGCATGTGGTGACGGATTGATTTTCTCCGGTAGGGATCCACTGCAAGAAGTATTCATCTAAACAGGTTATTTAATCCATCACTGAGTATTCAAATGGCGGCCAACAGGAAATAGGAATGATTTCACTTTCTATAATTGTTTCCAGAGAGTATTTCAGCCAAGTGACATCACTTTGAAATAAATGGAGTAATCACCCTTTTTAGCATTTTTTCCAGTAATTTAGTGTTACTTTAATAAACTCGGTTGTTTTGGAAATTGTGTGATTTAATGATTCCATTTTATTGTGGAATTAAGTCATACTTAACTTATTTAAGCTCCAATAGTCAATGTGAAATTGCAAAACTAATTTAAAAGTTTGATATTGTAGCGTCCTGTAGTTTCTCTCAAACCATCTGGAGTGTAGCAAAACATTAAAACACACTCTGGTCTTCTGACTTTTCAGTCACTGGCTGCTGTATATCAGTGAAACTTAATTGCAGCTTTTTAGAAGGCTGTCATCTTAACTCATCCCAATCTAATGCCCAGAGCATCAAATATGGTCATTTTGTCAAAGTCATAGTTGTCTGTGCAGTTATACACCAGGTAATGACAATAGTGAGACTGCACTCACTCCCTGCTTGTCAGATATGGACACTTGGAAGGACTCCTATGAGTCAGCTCTAAATTAATTAAGTAAGGTTCAGTTTTCAGTCTAAAGGGTTGAGGAATATATTTTATTTATTTATTTTTTGCCCAAGCATATCAATGGGAGGAAGTACATGCAAAAGTAAGAAGTAAGTAAAAACAACCCAAATCAAAGTGGCATCTTTGCTAGTTTAAAGAGCGTACTGTGCAACACCAGTAGCATCTGATAGAACAGCTGTATTTGGTGCTACTAAGTACCGAAGTGACAATTTTGTTAGTTTAAGCATTCCGAAGATTCAAAGTGCGTTTGGTGCTTAGAAATATAACATTTCAAACTGATGGGACAAAATATGCCATATGTTATGAGTGAAAGTTTTCAACAACCACCAGACTGGATTTTGGTCCTTGTGTGCTTCGAGTATTAATTGTAGGTGTACTCAGGTCATGAACAAAACATTCTTAAACTGAACAGTGTCAGCAGTGTCCCCTCCTTCTTATTTCCAGTGACTGAAATAGGATAGAAGTCAGTGCAGTGTTTTTTTATCTGAAAGAAAACTACAGTTTTTTCTACATGGCCAGTGCCCATTTTTATCCTCACTGCTTTTATTTTATTTTACAGGATTGGATTAAAGTGAAAGTCTCACTCATTGCACATTTAGGGCTAAAAAAAAAAAGATTTAAGATGCATTTTTTACAGTGGAGTCTCGGGTCTGTGGCTTGGCGTCTGCTCTCTGCAGCAGCCCTTGGTACCCACAGGGGTCAAATCTCCCTCCTCTGTTTCTGAAAGAATAGAAGCTCCTAAGAGAAGCCAACACTCAAGTATCTCCACAAATCAATGGAAACACTTCCTCTGTCCTTGTCCTCCACAAGCACTAAGGACATATTGAATGCAGTATTTTATGTAATACATTCCTGCGTGTCCAGTCTGCTTGTAAATTTCGCATCCAGTGTTAAGGGTTGATGTGTTATTTATATGGGTCAAAACCTTGAAAGAGCTTGTCATACAGCATTTTTAATGCTTTACCAAACCCCCCAGTCATGCCTATGGAACTGTCTTGAGTCTATGGGGACAAAGGGTTGCCCTTACAGCTATCCACTGTACAGCTGTGGGGAGCGAACACACCAAAGACCACATTCATCTAGAGGTATAAAATTTTCTTTCAGCACCCCTGCTCTCCCACAGGTTTTGTCACGATCGTGTTACATGTCCAAGCCATAGGAGCTTTGGAAAGGGGGGCAACTTTTGCACATCTTTATCATAAAAAAATGTTCGCCCGTTGTACAGATGCCCTGGAGCTGAACTCTTAGGGAGAGTAAATAGAGGGGGGACGTCTATGCAGGCCTTTCCTTCTCTTTCAGCTGCACTAATGATGTTGTGCCGGGCCACAGCTGTTTCTTCATGGCAGGTGTGCAAGTAGGAGCCACAGCAGACTACACTCGGCCCGGATCGGAGGAATGCCAAAAACAAGACGGAAGGAGAGGAGACAGGGTGCATAGTGAGGCGGTGAAACGAATATCCACACAAGATACAGCTCCCCAAGCGCCCACAAAGCTGGATACAATATTCAATTGAAAATTTCCCCTCAACACCTGGCTACCAGCATAAGTAGGATATTGATGTGGGTCCCGCGCCAGAGCCCCACAGCTTGACTCATTTGAAATCCTCTGGCGATTTAATGCGGTATTTAGGCGAAATGCTTGGACAAGAAATCGTCTGGAGTTCTTTCCTGAGACAGGGGACATAGCCAGTATGCCTCGAGTATGCGCTCCGCTGATCTCAGCTATGAGGATAGAAACGGCCCCAAGATCATTTCCTGTTTGGAACTCTATTGGATCAGCAGCGCAGAGGGGAAAATATGAACAGAAAATTTGCTGTGTGGCTTGGAAATCATGGTCGATATTACCACAAGGCTATTGTTAGACGCAGAAATTCAAGTTGATGGAGTGAAAGCAGGAATTATATATAATATATTACTTTAATAAACACAAAAACTACCATACATGCAATGAAAAACTTGCCATTTTGCAATATTTGCCAAAAGGGATCCATGGATTTGACTACAGCAAAAAAAAAACAAAAAAAACAAGCATATCATTCTGACCTGTAATATTTATTATCTCTTCTCCTTTCCAGTCTGATATGTTCTACTCAGTCATGTCAAATAAAGCAGTAAAGGCTTAAAAAATAAATCTTTAGAAATTGCTTTTGGGTAGAAAGGGAGACCAGAGTGAAGCCTCTGTTCTCCCTTGACTAGCGCCTCTAGCTAATATTAAAGCCGAGGCCATACGTGGTAAATATTAGCTTTTCTCTCCTGTGTTGACAGTGTGTGCTTTTCCACACACACAGAACAAAGGTCTGCCATATTGCACACCCACCTGGGAAGTCAGATGGGACAGAGTGGAGGTAGGTGTTCACTGCTTAACAGTGGTGGCTTTTCATTGTGTGACTTATGATTATGCAGCTGAAAGGCCCCCGCAGACCGGATACGTAATGCTGATAATTGGAACAGGAGGCTCATTCTATTGCTGCTGGGTGCAGAGTAAACTGTGAGGGTCACAAGTAAAAATATTCTTTATAAAAAATATAACTCAGGATGCATACAGCCCCATAGACAGATAAAATAGTTTTCTCTGCCCACTCAGATGTTTTATTTACCTACCTGAAACACTTTGCTTGAAAAAGAGGCTAAAACTAAGAAGAAGAAAAAGGACTTTTCTCAACCATAAGAGTTTTAAATGTGAACTTAAATGCACATATATATGTATATTTATATATATATGAAGGGAAAGCATTCATCGTTCAGGTGTAAGCAAACAAACTGTCCCAGCATGCTTCTTGGCTCAGAGCACAGGAAAGGTCAAAAGTCAGTTCCTGAAAAGCCAAATACCGACAGCAGAGGTCCTATCAAAGTGGCAGTCCCTCTCCAATTCTCTTCCTCCTCCAGCCACCTTCCCTAACCTCCCCACCTCATCCTCCCACTTCCTCCCCACCTTCTTCTCTACCCTCTTTGGCCTGCCAGTGTGGTTTGCCTTGGCTGACTGATAATAAGAGACACAAAAATCCTCTTATCCCCCCCTTTTCTCTCCACTGAAATGAGTCACTTCCTTGCCAGGGCCTCGATAGCTGGATCACTGCCAGGAGATACCCTGCTATTTATTGCCCCATTTCCACCCCAGAAGAGGGGAGCCTGGGAAGGCGTTTTCAGAGGCATACACACACACACACACACACACACACACACACACACACACACACACACACACACACACACACACACACACAC
>NW_024582434.1:1416964-1432214 GCF_018398535.1 Haplochromis burtoni
CACACACACACACACACACACACACACACACACACACACACACACACACACACACACAAACACTGAAACTTGTGTGCATCCACACAAATAAAAGTCCACAAGCACATCCACAAAAAGACACACATGCTCACACACACAGAAAAGCCAAGCACGCGCACACGCTCACATACACACATACACTTCCTGGCCCGGTTTAAGCATCCGACAGGACCCAGAACACGTTCTCCTTGGATTCCACGATTGATGTTTGCGTTCCTCCCCCGAGCAGCTAGCCTGCCTGCCTGCCTTTAAGGTCTCAGTTTTCCATGACGTCCCACCGGGTTCCAGAGAGATTTATGTCCCGTCCCCGGCATTTTTCAGAAGGAAATGGCCCTGCTTTTTCTGACCACACGTACGATGTAACAAACACAGTCTTGTAAGGAGGCACACAAACAGTCTCTCATTATAAAAACAGCTACAACTAGATCTATAGCTTGACTATAGTCTGCTGAAAGTATGCATAATCTTTTTACACAGATGTTTTGCAGACAAATACCATCTTTCACCTCTATATCGTGTAAACACAGAGCGGGAAATCATGGCAGAAGACGCCTGCAAAGGTTTAACCGACTATGCAAAGTTTCATGTCGAATTCCTTCGCATACGTGGAACATAATAACCAGGGGTCAGTTCGTATAGTCATATAGTGCTTTACGGCACAATAATACACACACAGTCACACACAACCACACACACAGGATCCTTGTGAATCCAAAACATTCCTTTCAGCTCAAGTTCAGGCACATCCCCTAATAGAGGGGTTTGCATTTTATTCATAGGCCCTTCTTTGGAATATGGCTGCTTTATATCTATCAGCCTAGTACTTGTTGAGCCTCTTTCTTCACTACACTACATTGTCCTTCCAGCATTGCTTTGGAACGCAGAGGATTGTGATTTAAATGGCTTTTGAGTACTCTTAATCCACCGGAGGCACATAAGTCACACAAAGGTAGCTCCAAAAGGCCGGGTGAATTCCACTGAGCAAAGAGGAAGTCTTAAATCCCAAGCTTCATTTAAATACCACTGAGGTGACTTATGAATGGAATGATTTTGACTTGTGTGTATAGATGGCCCTTGATTCAGTGTGATGGCCTCAGGTGGCTGGAAATAACACTAATACAGCGTGACAAAGGATGTGGACAAATAGAAATTCTTTGCTTCTCTTTGCTATTATCCAGAGTGAAAGAGGAGGAAAGGTGTTGCCAGTATAAAGTATAAAGTGCCACTTTGGGAAAGACAAAGACACGGAGACATGTGTATACAGATTCAGCCCCTAATGCACTGACAAGCACGTAGATATCAAAGATTTATTTCACATTTGTTTGTATCCATTTTAAAGATATAGTTACCAGACGTTTCCAAGCTATAGGTCCACCATTAAAGGATTTGGAAGTCAACTTTCAAATTTCTTTAGCAGATTTACAGAAATGATGTTAATATGGAAAAAGAATGTAAAGTTTCTAATGAAATGCTCCATAAATTGATGTAGCCCAGGTGGTGGAGGGGACTGAAAGAATGACCGACCATGCTTTAAAACCATTGTGCAAAATGTGATGTTGCGTCCTGAGTTCCTTTTGTGTTTCACTGCACAGACCTGTTTCAGAAAGTATGCACAAAACCTTATTCTGCAGCTCATTTAAGCCTCCTCTGGTTCCCAAAGGGTGGGGTTCTACCACAATCAACAGGACAATGTTCTCACTATGAGGAGGTTTTCATAATAAAATCAAAGCATTTGAAATGTAATAACGAAATGTCGTGATTGACAGCTTAGCCGCCAATATCCCAACTGTCTTATATAAACTCCACCCACAAGAAGTGGTGGCTTGGTGATGTGATGCAAAACCAGCATCTAAATTTAGCAACACTAAGAATCACAATTTTTCTCCCCCCTCCACCTGTCCTCCTGGGAGCACCAATGAATACAATATTTTGGTTGTATGTCTAAAGAAAAAGCACTGTGGCAGCTTTCATTAAACAATGATATCACTATGATAATTAACTATGCCTGTCTCTCAAACCTATCTAACACTGCAGTGACGAGCCTGGTGAAGATGCAGTGTACAAACCGGGCTGATTATCATCTGATTTGGTAGGTTTAATGCATCTTGACAGCTAGGACAAATGATCAAACACTGGCCTTAAGCATTTAACCCATAGATTTTTAAACATACCATGAAGGATGTATTAACAGGGCTGTATTTTTTCTAAGAACGATTTGAAATAGAATTACTTGATCTTTTTCTTTTCTTTTACATTACTTTCTTCTGTTTCTTCTGATGATCTTGGTAAATCAGCGGATACCTGATTTATTCAAGGAGACAAACATTTCCATGAAGGATTTTCAGTTCCATCAGCTTTGCTAATTCAAATACCAGACATACCAGATATAATCATACATTTCTCCATACAATGCAATGCGTGAGAACAGAATCACAAGTAGGAAACGCAAAGTAAATAAAGACATGGAAAAGGTAAGATAAAGAAGAAAAACAGGACAAGTAGGGCAGGAGTCGACTGTAGAAACCCAAAAGGTGGAGGGTGGCAGCAGGTATGGAGGAGGTTGGAGGTTAAATAGAAAGAACTTGAAATTTATTCTGCGCTTTCTTCGGTTATGGGAGCCATCAAGGTCAATTTCTTTCTCTATGAGATAAGATCAGTAAAATGAAAGCTCCTAGTGTGACTGGAGGGGGTTAACATATTTACTGGACAGAGATCAGCAGGGTTTTTTTTTCTTCTTCTTTTTTTGTCTTTACCTTGTTCTGGGGCAAAAACAGGAGACCTGCTGCTGTAACGGGCAGAGAAAAACTCCATGCTGAGGGAGGTGTTAGTGTAGCTAAAAGTTTTTTAGCTATTTTTTTCATGGCTGACCAACAAAAAAATAAGTGTTTTTTTCAACACAAGTAACAAATTGCAAATAATGAAAATGTCAACATAGTGTGTCTTCCATTCGAAGCAGCCTTTGATTTTGAACTCATGATAAGGTTAAGCTATAAACAGGCTCAGGTTATGTAACCATAAACCATAGGAACAGTAAATTACATTAGCTGTACGCTAATGAGGTGCAGGTATTTCAAATCAATTTGCAAGCTAAAACCTGCAATCAAACAGTAATGGTCTCGAGTTATGATTGTGTACATAAGTGCCATTTTATATAGTGTAATAATCTGTGCCACTATAGTGATGCTTTTTTAATTTTATCATTTTCATAGGAGATCATTTAACTCCACGTTGTCTTACTTTAACGGTGCTTTGCTCTTTTGAATCTCTTAACTGTGAGTTGAAATTTTATATAAATTCAATGTGTGTTACATTTAAATTACATTTTATAATTTGTATGTTGGGTTGGTCCAAATTGACTATAAAGTTTAACTGAAAGGATATTAGTTCATTATGCAAAGACCCTAATTCATCTGATTGCATAACAGTCGATATAATTAATATAATTTCAGCCCCGAAGGTGACAAAAGAAAAAGTCCCGTCTATAAATCACGTTACTACAGGCCTAAACTGCATTCTAATGAATGTTTTGGGAAATCGGTTGGAATAGATTTTCTCCTAGATGAGATTTGTTTTTTTGGCATGTGTCACAAAAACATTTTTAATGAGTATATTTTTTTCTTGTTTTGCAACTGTAGCTCATTTGTAGGCAACAAATCAATAAATAAACAAATCATTTGAATAAATCATCACTCAGCCCTGCATGTTCTACAAGTGCCGGATCACTAGCTAAATAGTTTTGGTGTCTAAACTTAACCACATACTGGCTGGGGAAAAAATTAACAAATGTCTTTAAACAATTACCCCACACTGAGCTGAACCCCACATCCTCTGAGTGACAGTCAAGCTTTTACCTCATGTCTCCAAAAGCCCCCACCAACAATGCGCTTTTATTTTGGTAAAAACAAAATTAATCACATTCTTTATCATCAGGTAATTTTTTGCAAAAGTTGCACTTCATGCAGTTTTGCTTCATGCAGAAGTGATTTTGGTAATATTTACTGACAGCATGTTGTTTACAAAGACAGCTCACTAATAATCAGGGTCTCATAAACTAATGTACTTTATCATTTTGTGCAGGATTTTACAAAGAGGTCAGTTATTTGCTGGGATCTCAAAGAGCACTTAAAGTATAGGCGCCCACTGTGATGTTTTCTAAGTGTTTAACAGCTCAATCTCTCTTAAAATAATTACTCCTGAAAGGCAGAGATCCATCACAACTGCTCCAGTCTGAAAATTGCCCTCAGATGGGCACACACATACGCACGCACACAAACATATAAACTTACACAGAGTGAACATTTGTAAGCCATTATATGACTTACTTCCTTACTTCCCTTCCTATTTTGCATCCTTTTCTTTTTTTAAAAAAAAGCTATAGTCTGTAAGTGGTTATGAAGGATGTGGTTGTAAACTTACACTGAGTAGGGTCTGAGTATATCTGTGTGCATCTTTGTGCTTTTTGCACCGTGTACGTAATTCAGTTGCATTGGCGTTATAAATGTTGCATTCACTAGCAAAGTGGGGCGTTCCAGAAGAAAGGTTCTGTTCATTTAGCACGATAACTTACTGCCAGTTCCAAACTTAAGATTGGAAAAGTTAACAGCTAATGTTTAGTACACACTCTTCTGCCCTAAAAATTATAATCTTTAACTGTAAGCAAAAATTGGAAATTCTGTGAAGCTATTTATTAATTATTTTACAGACATTTATTATTAGCGTGCATTCACCTCATGCACTCCTCTATAAAATTAAATACACTCTTACTGCTTTATCGGAATTAAGAGGGTAAAAAGCAGCCAGGTGCTGCTAATCAAATGCACTTGATAAATTAATCATCAGCAAGTGTGACGGCATCTATTAAAGCAGACAGAACAATTGGAAAAAAGGCAAGAATGGCTCATTTGGAAGAGTTGGCAGGAGGAAGCCTCTTTTCTGTCCTCAAACTGGGGTCCCAGGACCCACAGGGGTCCGCAAGCCATAGATTGGGGGTCCTCGAAAATGTGTACATGTGAACATCCAGGGTTGAGCTAATTAGCACAATGGACATATATTTAGGTCAGTCCACTTCATCAAGTAATGCAAAAGCTAAACCAACTAAAGTGAGAAAGAATGACAACAGCTACCTCAAGTTTGGCTTTTGGCAAAATATGCTACTGTCAAATGTGAGCTAAAGCTAGGCCCAAATTGGGTGATGCAACAGGTCAACGATTCCAAGCACAGCAGCAAATCTACAACTGAAAAAAAGGATCAAGGTGCTGCAATGATCCAGTCAAACTCCTGACCTCAACCCAGCTGGATGTCTGCAGCAGGAACATAAGAGAGATTTACATAAATGAATTCCTGCAAACTAATCCTAATGCATTTTAGATAGCATCTTTTCATTTTTTGTTCTTGGTTGCTAGCTAAAGATTCATTTCTCTAGCTATGTTCAGCATAGCAACTGTGGACTTTTTTGAACAGCCACCATACCCAACCAACAAAAAACACTGACTTATTAATAGCAACTTGGCATAACATTATTAATAGCTGTATTAAATATAATAACAGTGTATCCAGGAGACTTCTGTGTTAAAGAATAACACTGATTTTAAATAACTTAAATGGTAATGTACAGAACAGGAAAAAAAAACCTTCCAGAAACAGCTGCAATGCAGTTTTTTCAACAAGATTTTAATGTATGGTGTCCTTAAACCAAAAGAGCTGTAATCTGAGTTTTTTGTGGGCTAAACCTCCAGTACTGTCAAACTATCCTCCACTGGGAGATTAAATTAATACTTTACTAAACTGCTGTGCTCAATATACCACTGTGGTGGTAACTGTTCCAGTAAAAGTGAACCCTTTCAAATATATACTCAAGGCTTAAGCATTAGAGTCCAAGCGGCTATTGTTGTGAAGGACTGCGATACAGAGCTAGTTAATGTTTACCCAGAAAATATGTAATTGCAGACTTCCCCCTAATAAACTGTTCCAGAATGCAGACCACAATCCTCCTCCTGTAACATTATTATTATCTACAGCCCTCGCGAACCACTATCCCTCTCCCTCACTTGCACAAATACGAACACGCGCACATCTTCAAATATACAGCGTTGAAATATATTTTACATTGTGACCAGCCAATGCACACAGAACCACACTTGAAAGAAAGAAGCAGAAGGAGCTAGTGTTTGCTAGTGTTTGCATATTTCAGAAAGTTGCATGATTTAACAAAGTGTAAAGTGTCAAACATTACACAATTCTTTTAAGTCATTCACTTTCTGCACTTTCAGTGAAAGCTGCCAACTAACAAATAACTGAAATCTAATCTGTAGCTAATTATACATGACTAAAGTATTTAGGCCATAGTAGTTATGCTCTTTGAACTCTACATGATGAAATGTGTTACAGCAGCAAAGGACAGACAGCAGTGCAAAATCCATTTCTTTGGATTCCTTTATAAAGATAGACACAAAGTAAAATACAACACACATCCTTCTAGTTCTTTTTTATAGTGTTATATATGCAACAATTGCTATGATATCACAGGAAGAACTTAGTGACTAATAGAGCTATTTGTTAGACTCCTACAGTCACAGTAGGGAAAACAGTGATTAGAGACCATGGCAGAGCCAAACGTATTGCAAGCATTTGCACTTGTGATACTGTTGCCTTTGAAATGGTCGATCAAGATGATGATAAAATGGCAATAAGAAGGAGTTAGTCTGCTATCAGTTTGAGATTGAACTGGGTCAAGTTGAAAATTATATTCAATCTGTAAAAACACAGAGACTGACTGTGATGAATCACCGAAAATAACACATCTGTTGCCATCTACACACAAATAGACACCAGGGTCTTATATTCAGATTTGAGTCACAGACCTTAAACAGACATTGAGAGATTCCTCCACAAATAGTGATGTTGCACCTGTTTGATGGTGATTTGAGTGCAAAATGACATTGCACTTGGTAACCTTGCTTTTATATAGAAATATAACCAGTTGGCAACCAGCTGAGTGGAGTCTCCTGTTGCAAAGAGACAGGACAGATGAGTTGCACTCATTCCTGCAATCTAGCTAAGAATGATTGCAACATCTGTCTATGTTTAGAAATTAGACAGCCATTATTTGCAAACCTTCCAATCCATCTGCCAGCAATGTCAGTCAGTCCAAGTCAGACTGTGGTTATTTGGAGACAGGTTTCCTCCCACCAGGCAACCTGTGCAACTGCCTTGCAATTGAAAGTAGATGCCTTTTAAACTCTTTGGTGGGTTTTTGGTCCAAGCCACAGTAGGTAACTGTGGTCACTTGAGGATGGCTGACGTAGTTTGGGGTGTGTTGGAGTTTAATACCTTTTGTGTTTGTGCTGCCTCAAGAAAATCTAACTGTGAAGCAGAGTAAACACACTTTTTCTTGTTTGTGTTCTAAGAAATATACATTTTGCAGATATATGGGCTTGTCACAGAGTCGGTGATATTCGTGAAATGCAGTCTTAGGGTTTCGTCTGGCAGTTGTGGAAGAATGTTAATATATAGGTCAGATAAAAAAATAAAACTGCGTGTTTCCGGCCACGACTGTAATTTTTAGACCACAAAGTAACACCGAAGATCCCAGCTGAGGCTGAGGTTGACTGACGTCACTTACATTTAAGATTACTGTCGATACTATGTCTTTAAAAGACTATTTGGAGTGGAATTATTTTATTTTTACATTCAAGTTGAGCTTTTTGTCATGTTGAACTGCAGCTGGCTCCTTCATTTTCTCTTTTCCCATCCCAGACTTAAAGTTTCTGTTCTGGTTTCAATATAATAAGAATAGGCATCTGCCTCTAAGTCTGCTCAATTTAACATATAGAGACAAATTGCATTACCTCAGTCTGGGAACCACATAAACAACCAACGGCCGCCATATCATTAGTAGGACTTTCCATTGTAAAGTTACCCAGCTTTTGTCAATCATCAAAAGTACAAAAGCCTCCAAAACACCTATGATCAGAAAAATAGGAATGCTTCTTTCACTCACACAGTTCTAGAGAAAAAAAAAACCTCTACTGTGCAGGCTGGTCACTTTACTTATAGTCGATGTTAAAACACACACACAAAGATGTGCACACACACTGTTTATACAAATGTGAATAACAGTAAACACTCTTGGACTGTTTCCTTAAAGCTTCATAGTGTTTTTGGAATTTGTACAAGCAAATTAAATAAAGTAATTGTGTTCAAATGACAGGAAGTTCAAAATCTCCACGCATGTGACCAGTGGCTACATGAAGTAAACATCCGTGGTAGACTGCGGTTCGTGGAGCGTTTCATATTGAGACACAATACTGGAAGGATTCCCTATACATGTGATTTTTATTTGCTGCTTGATGACTCAGCAAGCACTTGGATCACATAAATTTCATCTTAATCCATCAGATTGCTGTTGTTATACAGTATTTTATTCAGGAACAAACTGATCAGCTAACTATTATGGCTAACAGGGAGGAGAGACGGCAAACTGACTTGAACCTACCAAATGTGGTATTCCATCAATAATTCTTCCAAGATTATGAAAATCTGCAAAAGCAAAATAATGATTATGTTGTATGTCTGTGGTGGTTGTAGAGTTGTAGAGGCCTCAGTTTCATTATATTTAAATATGTGCTATGCAGTTGTGACATAGTCTTGAAAGCTAAGGTATGTAATACCTATACGATGGCTTCAGAAAGTATTCTTTACATGTGTTTTTATCACATTAATCTACACCCATTACCCTATAATGACATATGAGAGAATTTTAGGATTTTTTAGTGAAAAAACTGAAACATCACATTTGTGAGAAGTCTCTATACCTTGATTGAAATCTAGTAGTGACAAAAGCAGTAATTTAATTGACTGGACATGACTTAGAAAGACAAAGACCTCTCGATAAAAGGCCTCACAGGTAATGGACATCAGGAAAAAAAAAACAAGCAATGAGGTCATGTAAACTGTTCCAGAGCTCAGTGACAGGATTGGGAAAAATCACTATAATGACCAGGAACCCAATTAACCAAAATGAGCTTGAGAAATCCTGTTTGAAGATGAGACTAAGTTCCAGAAAGTCAGTCACTGCAACCCTCAACCAATCTGGGCAGTTTTAAATGTTATGTCTGAAAGAACCCAGGGACCGCCTATTAACTGCCCATAGTATTATAACAGTGAAACATGGTGGTGGCAGCATCATGCTGTGAGGGTTTTTTTCAGCAGCAGGAACTGGGAAACTGGTGAGGGCTGAAGGGAAACTGAATAGAGCAAAGTAAAGAGATGTCTTCAATGAACAACTGTTTCACAGTGCTCAGGACCTCAGACTGGGTCAGACTGAATGATGACCCTAAGCACACAGCAAAGCCAACACAGAAGTGGACTAGGGACAACTCTGTGAGTGCCCTAGTATGGCCCAGCGAGAGCCCTGACTTCTAGAGAGATCTCTAGAAATGTCCATGATCTTCAGGCATTCAATAAAGAAAGAAACTCATATATTTCTGTCATGGAAATCACCCTTTACCCCCATTCAGAAACCACTTTCTGCAAAAACAGTTCCCAGTGCCATCCACAAATCCAGAGTAAAGCTCTACCTGCAAAAAAGAAGCTATATATGAACATGATCCAGAAATGCTGCCATCTTCTTTGGTTCTTCAAGTCTCATTTAAAACAGACTGAGGCAAAGTGGAAAACTGTTCTGTGGTCAGAAAAATCAATGTTTGAAATTCTTTATTGGAAAATACTGACACCATATTCTCTGGACTGAAGAAAATAGGGCCCATCCAGCTTATCAGTCCTCAATTAAATGCTTGCATCTCCGATGATACAGGGGCTCATTAGTATCTTTGAATAGAATAGAATAGAATAGAATAGAATAGAATAGAATAGAATAGCCCTTTATTGTCACTGTACATGTACATTGTACAGTTTGCATCTCTGCCTAGGCACCATCAATGCTGAAAAGTATAGACAAGTTTAGGTCTTGGGTGTTTAGGTTTTAGATAACATATGCTCCTATCCACACGATGTGTTTTCTCAGGAAAGGGCATGCATATTTTAGACACATGCTGAAACTATTCCCACAGTATGGCTTCAAAGTAGAAGAGGGAACATGCAGCAATTGAAAACATTTGGAGCATCATGAAACAGAAAATACAACAAAGAAGACCCAAGACTGTTGAGACGCTAGGATCTTATAGCAGATTAAAAAGATGTGACTATATCCTGCTCCCAAAAGGTGTTCTCCTCAATTCCCAGGCCTTTAGTGGCTGTTGTTAAAAGAAGAAAAAAAATTAAGATGTTTTCTATTTTCTGTTGTGAATAAAATATGGGTTTATGAGATCTGTAAGTCATTGCATTTTGCTTTTATTTACATTTGACACAATCACCTTATTTTTCATTTTAATTTTTTGGGGAATTTGGTTTATAGAAAAATTTAGTCTTGACCATAAATTATTTTGTTAATAACAACTTTAACTCATCCAAAGTAAATTCTAAATTCTAGTTGTAAACTAGCCAACAGTATAATAAATTATCTAAACCACCTTTATAAATGTTAAGCCAAATGTGGCCACACCTGAGAGATTAAATGTGAAAATCTTAATCGGTGGTACAATTTCATCCAAAAGGAATCACAGCCAAAACTACAAATGTACAATAATAAACTAGAAGAATTAATTCAAAGCAGCAAAAGACATAATACAAGGAGAAGGTCAAATATGAAGCAATAAGGCAGAACAGGTGAGGATAACAATAAAATACAACAACCGCATGGCTTCTGATGCCAAAGTCAAATACAGAGAAGGGAGGTGAGGTCTGTGAGGAGCAGTGTTTTTCCTCCTCTCTCCCTGTGGGAAAAACGGGGCTCGGGACATGATGGCATCCCACTAAACACTGAAAAGGGGCGGGTGGTAGTGGAGTTGGTAGTGGGGTGCATTTTCTTTCTTTCCCCCGCCTTTCCTTTAACTCCACACTGCCTCACTGCCCTCAAGTCCACCCCTTCCTTGAGCCAGGAGGTGCTTGTGAAGTGTGTGTGTGTGGAAAGTGTTGGGAGGGGGCTTTTATTGAAACCGAACAGAGTGGAACCTCTCGCATTGTCTTTCCTCCTGCACCCCACCCCCTCACTGCCTCACTCGCTGTCTCCCTCCTTCTTTCTCCACGGACAAAGAATGCCCTGAATGCCTGGCGTCTCCTGCAGTGTCAGATAACTAAAGGATAGGTGGAGTGGTGCAAGGGCCATGGAATGAAGAAGGAGAGGAAGAAGAACAAGTTGGATCAGAAGAATAGTTCACTCGATTATTTGTTAATCTTATATTTCTAAATAATCTTTCTATTCTTCATATGTTGCCAAGTCCTCATAGCTAAATGATGAAATTCATCACTGTACAGTAAACAAAACAAGGTAGCTATACCACCTGCTCAGACAACCAAACTAGTTTACCTTAGTTTGGTCAAACATGGCTAGAGACGGGTTAGCGACCCCTGAAAATGAGTTTTTCCTCAGTGGCAAGTGATTACTTGGAATGGCTGACTGTTACTCTGTGAAACTGTTTGCAAAGAGGACACTTCATCAAAAAGTTCCTTGTGATTGCTTTGGTCACGAGAAAATGGGTGTGGTCATCTTTGGTTTGCATGGAAGACACAGACTTGTCTACAAACACTTACTAACTGACCATCAAGCGAAAGTGAAATTTAAAAAGTGCAACACAAACCATAAATTTATGCACCCTATACCGCTTAGCAACCAATTTCCCCAACCTCAAGCAACCACTCAAATATGTCTGGAGAATACAACTTTATTCCTAACAACCAGTGGTTATCAAGGCATCACTGAATGGTTTCTAGGTCCGCATGACTGGAGCTTTAACAGTGTCCTGGAATCACTCGCAACTATTCAGGAAATATTCATTTTTCCATAATGACGGATGATTGCCAGGCAGTTGCTAACCAGTCTCTAGGCTTGTGTGACTAGCGCCTTAATTATAGTTGGGGGAAAGATGAGCATCCTGGTGGAAAAACATCACAAGCTTGACTGACATGACACATGAAACGAGTAGGTAAGACTGTCAGACACATCTTATTCAACAGAATGCCTCAAATAGTAAGGCGTGAATAAATGATCAAAGAAGCATTCAGCAGAAATTGAAATCTGAACAACATGTCAAATTGCCTTGCAGTTTTATGTGTGTTTTGCCACATCGTGAAATGGTTTAATGCATACTTCTCTTAAAAATCCCTCCATTTTTTAATTAACCAGTCTGGGCTTTTGAGAATACCAACAGCAATATATTATATTGGTGCTTCAGTGTAAATAACAACACCTGACAGGATTCTTTCATATAGTGTTGATGTTGTCAAAGCTGCACCTGATATTTCAGGGATACACACAAGGTATTTCTTTGGCATTGGTGCCCTGACACAAAACTATCAAGAAATGTCACTTGTGCACATGCAGGGTTAATGTATGGGGTCAAAAAACACATATTAGGCTTTTCCTAAACTTAAACCTGTGTGTTTAGTTAGTAAAAATAACCAAACAGCAACAGAATGGAAAAGTAAAAGGAAAGAGAAAATAAAACTAATCAGCTAATGAAAGAAAAGTGAAACAAAAGCTTCCAAGTATGATTCTAACTGCAGTTGTTTTAGTCAGCATGCTTACAGTAACTACACATTCCAATCCAACTAATTAGGCACAATGCTTTCCAGGCTTGCCATTTTAGCTTAGCTTATCAACATGGCAACGTGATAATCAACTCAAAGTTATGAGCTACTGTTTATATTCTAAAAACCTAAAGTCATTAGGAGTCACCATCTTAGCACCATTAATGCTGTACCACGTTTTCTTTTTCAGTTTTTCCTTAAACCAAGCTATCCTTTATTTTGATATTTTTTAGAATAAATGTCAGAATTGACTTGCTGATCTTGCAAGAAAAACTCAGGCAATTACCAAATCAAATTCTGGGGTCCTCATATTCTCATTGATGGACTTTGGAGACCATCTGTATATCATCCAGTATTTTTCCCATAGAGTGTTGGACCCACAAGATAGATCAGCAGGGCCTGAAGTCATGAGGCTAGTATAATCTAGACAAGTGGCAGAACCCCGATATACTGAAGGACAAAGTATTCGGCTTGGTATGGGTCACACATTTATGCACAGATGGTCCTTGCGATCCTCTCCCAACATGAAACAACATTTATGTCACATCATCATTCATATCAGATGCTTTCTAAAAGCTTCCCTGTAAGTCTTTGCTTTCTTTCTGAATAAAATAATCCTTGCCATTTCACTGGCAGCAACAACTTTTTTTGTTTTTTGGCAATGTGTGTCCCTCATGGTGATGACATAACTTTTTTGAAAGAGCTGAATTGGACTAATCCTCTTTTGCTTTGATTGATTGTGGGAGTAGATACTTGCGATCCTTAATTTCATGCACCAAAATGAAATCCAATAACTCATTGGGTTCTCTGTCGTTTCCCCCACTGAACAGCTCCGAATTGTTTACTGGCAATGCTTAAGCGCATATTTCACTTGTCATTTATAACATTTGCCAAAGTACACTTGTGAAACTACAAGTGCGGTTTTAAAATTATGTCCTGTGAGGTTTGACATTCACGTCTAGAAACACTCACATACTCTTTTTCACATGCACACACCCACTTAGACACTCTGCAGCCCTATCATATAGTGAATGTAATGGGTGACTGTACTAATTGCTGCAGCACTCCAAAGCAACAATAACAACATGGCCTCACAACCACATGAAATCATCTTATTCCACAACCAGTGTGTACAGAAAATACCATCCATCAAGCTGTCAAACTAACCTCATGCACTTTTCTAAAGGTGGAAGGAGAAATTCTCCGTCGCACACTGAATTATGACTTAACCTTCACAAGACACCATCCATTACAGGCTGCAGTTAGGAAGACACAAAGTCAAGCTTGACTTGAATAATTAATTTTGATTCAGTGTATTTGGAGCAGAGGATGGGAGGGTCTTATGATAACTAGAATTGGTCCAAATGTGCTTTTAGCTCCAGAAGAGTCCAGTGATTTTATGTTCAGATTATTTTAGATTATTAGTAATGATTGTACATACCAGACCAGTAAGAAAAAAATAAGAAAAAATAGGATTTGGATTTGGATAATTGTAATAAGAACTACAGCACCAGTGCCCCATGGATAAGTGCTGCATTCGTGCACATTAATGGGGTGGATTAAACATGGGAACACCTCAACTACACAATAGTAAACATTAGATCAGCAAAAACTTAATTAAAAAAACTTTTAATTTATTGCAGAGCTATTGTATTACATTAGGGGCACATTTTACAGGTGTACTTAATAAATAGGCAGATATGTGTATGATTAAAAAATATACTTATTTATAATAACTGTATTTTTATCATAATCAACAGAAAGAAAACTTTTTAAACATGTCAGAAGGTTCCCAGGATTTTTTTTTTGTCTTCAGTAGAAACTGCTTTTGAAAACTATTCATTATAGGTGAATGGGTGTTGATGATGACACAGTTCTGGCCAAATCCTAAAACCAGTCAAGGACCACCAGGTGGCGTTGTGCAGACTCCATTGCTTTGGTGCCATTTGGCACGATACCACCAACAGTGGCTTACCAGCAAAGACAGGAAGAAAGTTTGGCTTAGTGTTGATCGCTTGCGAGATACATAGCTGCTTTGCAAATGGCCCGTTCCACAGAGGAAAACTACTATGCTGGAGCATTAAGCTTTTTTTTATAAGTAAATCTGAATTTCTTTCATCTGTTGATCAAACCCATGGTGGGCTTGTGATACGAAGAGTCTGTGTAAAAAGAGTCGGGTTGGATTCAAGGGGTTCTGTGGATAAGTTTGGACTTTTCTGCAAAGGCATTATCTATCTGTAGCTAAAAGTGGGAGTAGCATTTAAAGAAAAATTAAAAATAAAACAAAGTGTCTTTTAAAAATTACCTTGTTGTTGTTGCAGTGCAAAAACAACGTTTGTGAAAGGCAAGATTTTTTTTTTATTTTCACAATTAGTAAAGGGAAACTTTGTGAGTTACACGACGACAGCCGTATGGATGCAGCAGACACACAGTGTTTGTATTGAGAAATAATCAGGCTGCACTTTTTCTGTTTTTGCTGACATGAGATATGATCTGCAGGATGGAGAGGGAAATCAGAGGGAATGGTTGAGAGCCAGAAATTAAATGTGCATGTGCATGAGAGTGT